>NC_026004.2:12310158-12610158 GCF_000442705.2 Elaeis guineensis | reverse complement strand
ATATTCGACTTACCATCGTTATAATAACTAAATACGTCAGACACCACTCGACTAGCAGATCCTACGAAGTCTGCATAACAGTCGGGTCAACGAGCTGCATTCAGAGATTGCTTGACAGACAAAGCGACGTATAAGTCTGATCAAGATTCGGATGATGGATATTCGACTTGCCATCATTATCCTAACTAAATACGTCAGATACCACTCGACTAGCAGATCCTACGAAGTCTGCATAACAGTCGGGTCAATGAGCTACATTCAAAGATCACTCTACAAACAACACGGCATATAAGCCCGATCAAAGTTTGGACAACAGATATTCGACTCGCTATCGATTATCCTAACTAAGTACATAGGATGCTACATGACTAGTAGGTTCTACAGAATCTATGAAAGTCGGGTCTACAATCTACATTCGGAGAATGCTTCACAAAATAGACATTACAAATTACACGACACAAGAACATGTCAAAGGAAATACTTTTATTGTCAAAAAGAAGGATTACAAAATTGGACCGAAATCCGTTCATACATCCTTACAAAAAAGAAAGAAAAAGCATCGGTTAATCTTCCTCATCACCCCTCTGCTCAGGCACAGGGTCGGCAGCTTGACCCACGGGATTAGTCGGTGCAGCATCTTCAGTCGACTCAACACCCTGAGCTGATGCAACATTTTCAATAGGCTCAACATCTTGAGCCGGTGCAGTCTCACGAGCCGGCGAGGCCCTTTTCTCGGCATCTCCTCTCTCTGGGGCAGGAAGGTGGACTCCGCTCAGATCCAGGTTTGGGTACAACCGCCCAACCGCATCTCATCCATCTTCGAATCCGACATAGTAGAAGTCATAGCCACTGTCGAGCATCTCCTCTTTATATTCAGTCGAGCTTCGAAAACCCTCAATCACCCGACTTAGCAGTTCCCTCAGTGACTGCACCTCCCCCTTATCATTTTCGCTTCGGCCCGTGCGGAGGTCGCTTCCATCTCGACCTGCGTCAAACTCTCCAGGGTGGCTCGGTGTCGCTTACGCTCGGCCTCAAGCTCTTTAAGGCAACTGTCGCGTTCACGTCGAAGCCGATGGAGGGTATGCTTCTTGCTCTTGACCTGCGACTCAAAAGCGATAAAAGTCTCGTGAGCCGACTTAAGTTCGGCCCCCGAAGATGCCATCTCGTTAGACAAGTGGGAGATTTCCTCTCAAAGTTTGGCCTCTCTCTCAGCTGTCGCCTTCAACTATTTGAGAGCAGCAGCCTTCTCAGCCTCGACGACAGTAACCTTGTCTACCCATGACTGGCGGACATCGGCAAGCTTTGAGAAGCCAGACTCCAGCTCAATCACGTCATGGATCAGCTGCATGCTGAGAAAGTCAAAAAAAAGAAGAAGGAAGAAGCTTACGCCAATAATTGTCGGGTAAAAGGCTGAAAATATTTCAGCCACTGTCCGCTTCCTCTGACACTCCCGATCCATCAGGAGAAGAGTAAGTCGACACAATCGCCTTGCCAAAATTGGATTGGCTATGGCCGATTCCCCTCCAGGCACTTGAAGACTTATTTGAAAATGGTGGCTTACCGAAGCCGCCTCCTCTGCCGAAGTCATTGGAGCCTTCCCCCGATCCGCCGACGACAGCCTCACGATTGATCGTGAGGGAAAACTTGGACTAGGCCGCATCCTGACCGAAGGTACCACGGGCACAGCAAAAGATCGCTTGGGTTCTCCTCCTTCGACCCGAGCTTCATCATCAGAGAGGTCTACCATCAATACTTCGGTAGCCTCTCTACCCTCCGAGGGGGCAGCAGGAAGCACCGTCGGGGCAGACAGCACTAAGATCGGCTCAGGAGCTGATGCAGATGGAACAACGGGGACCGATGTAGGAGGAACATCGGACCCCACCGATGGAACAAGAGTCGTAACAGGTGTGGGGGCAGGAGTCGCCAATCGAACTTGCATCAGAGTCGGACATCTCTTCGATGGTCATGAAGGTTCGACGTCGGACGCCATTCTCTTCCTCATCGCATGTTGACGAATGTTGGCCCCAGACATTCTCACCCTCGGATGCATGGTTGCAATCACAATAAAAATTAGCACAAGTCAAGACAAGCTAAATTATAAATGGCTGACAGACTATTACCTAAGCATGCAGCCGAACTAAGACCGGCATCATACAGAGCTTGCTCGATCACGAGTTTCCTCTGTGCTGGAACGGCCATGTCTTTCAGCTTGTGGAAGTCTTCTTGATCACCGGCTTCCACCCGACTGTTGTTGTTGGGGGCAGTCCGTAGATTACCCCAAGGAGAAGAAGAAGAAGTATAAAAGAATTGGTTCTTCCACCCATGGATAGATGATGGAAGATCAGTAATAAAAGAAAGACCCTTACGAGGATCGAAGAACCATCATCCTCGAGCCTTGGAATGAGGGCGAAGTACAGAGAAGGCTCGAAAAAGAGAAATACGAGGCTCAGTCGGCAACAACCGACACAGTAAAGCAAAACTGATGATAAGTTGAATAGAATTCAATGCCAACTGAGCCGGGCAAAGGCCGTAGTAGTCCAAAATATTTTGAAAAAAATCTAAAATCAAAAAATAGAGACCTGTCCGAAGGTCCTCAACATAGAAAGCCACTTGATCTGAAGGAGGGCTACTCACCCGACCGTCGATCTCCGGAGCGAAAAACTAAAATTGCTCCAGGATGCAATACTACTCCCGAAGCCGAGCTACATTCGACTCGAAAAGTGAAGAGGCTTCCACCTCTGGAGTCGACTAGGATTCATTAGTCGGATTCTCCGACTGATCCTCCCGAAGAGTCATGATCCTAGCCATAAGAGGAGATCGAGAAAAGATGGACTCAAGAACAAAAAAGAACCTGAAAAGGGCAAAGGCGCTGGAGCGGCGTCTAGCAGAAACTTTCCACCAGAAAAGACAATAGCAAGGTAAATACCTGACTGATAGGGCTCCTTTATATAGAGGAATGCCTGACGATCCGGATGAAAGCAGCCAAACCGAAGCTATGCCAGATGACGATGTATGGCAACATCTGAGCCCATCATTGGTCCAATGGTTCGATGCACCTGCACCAGATTGAACAACATCACCTCTATCCGTGTGAACAACTCCGACCCAATGACACCCCGACATGTGACGAAAATCTATAAGCCAGAGTTGAATCGCACGATGCCGGTTCGCTTTCCCGATATAATGCCTGACGCCGGCTCACCTTTCGCAAAGGATGCCTGACACCAAATCTCTCTGCTGATAAAATAGTTCAAGGACAACAAAGGGGATGATCGATCGTATTTCAGAGAATATGGTGAAAAAATTGAGATTTGACATGATGAATAACAATTTCTTTCATCCAAAGCGATCGACCACGTGGCTATGCACGCGATGACTCTCCATTGGACTCAGAAGTGGAGGGACAATTGTTGGAAAATATTGACTGGCCTCCATTTGCCAACCAATCTCCAGAACAGACCGACCAACACCCGACTCTACCCAACTATGCGGATGGACAACTCCGACAGTGACTACCAGTCGACTATCGACTTAGCAAACCAGCAACCAACCAACCGAACATCCCTCACCGACCTTGAATCGGTGAGCGATCGATGCTCGGACTCTATAGATACTGGACTACTCTGACTGTCGGCACTTCAAAGATACTCCCGATCGTCGGCACTTCGGAGATTATTACCCGATGGTTGACCTCCGACACACAGTCAGTTGGTACATTCAAATACATCATAATCATCACGGATGGTTAATCTACTGATATCTCAGTGTAATTCGAGGGGATTTATAATCCACCGTGAGATTACCGCCCAATGATCCTATGCCACCAAATGCGGGACCAAATCTGACGATTACGACCATCTATTCTATAAAAAGGGGGATAAGGTAACAGCCTCAAGTAAGCCATTTTTATGCTGAGCTTTGCCACCATTTCTATATAAATTGCTATTGCTCAGTTCTCCTCTCTGACTTAAGCATCGGAGGGTCTCCATCGGAGGCAACTCCGATCAGTGCGGACTTGATTTTGCAGGTGCTTGTTCTCGATGAACAGGCAACGAGGGGATTGACCGCAACAGGTATATATATAAATATATAAAATGATGATATTTTAATTTCGATCTGTCTGTTCGATTCAGTTTCAATATATCACATAAATCAATAAACCAACAATGAAATCGAAATATCGATTTTTCTATTATTTTCAACTTAATTGAATCAGTTAAACCACCAAACCATCATATTTGGTTTGGTTCAGTTCAAATCGGGTTGGACAGTTTAGGTGGTTTGAACAGAATTTTTTATACCCCTATCAAATTCTAATAGGGTCGAGTAAGATATTCATAGTTATACATCAAAATCAGTAAATGAACTTTTAGGGATAAATTCTTTATGATGTTGCACTCCACTGGCACTCGAGTAGTCTACCTTGAAGCTAGGAGAGAAGTGGAGGCACTCCTCCAGAGTTGGCCTTTTCTCCTTCCCTATATTCTCTTGATAGTCCATTTCTTGTTTTTGCTTTGCTATCCTAAGTCACCTCGGCTTCAATAACTTCAAGATCGAGTTCTTCCTGTCCGTTGAAGCATCCTCATCGTTGGTGTCATCATCATTTGCCATTGCTACAGCATTTGATTTTCTTTAAGTGCAGAGATTTGAACTTATTACGACAAATTCTAGGCTTAGGCCAGAGTTGTTGGAGTGAGATTGTGCTCAATTGAGACGACAGGGACCGAACTTATAAAACAAGTCCCTGACCAAAATTGACTCCAGTAGAGATCCTCCGACGCACAAGTTAGAAATCTATAATAGATAAGAAAGAGCACGTGTATGAGTTGCATACCAAAAGGGTCTCCTGATTATCTCTTATTTGTAGAGGTGGGAGCTGTAAGAGAAAGAAATTGAAGGTCGTTTCGACTCCTTTGAATGTGCTATCTCGAGATCTCTGATCCAAATTTTTGGAATATGACCACTGATGTTACCTTATATGGTGCGCAGTCAGCCGCTTTTAATAGCTAGGTGATTTGATGGAATTGTACGAAAGTCTCCTGTGATATGGCTATTGATGTTATCTTATCCAACGTGCAACCACCCGCTCTCAAGAGCTGCATGATTTAGTAGGATTACACAGAACCCCCTATCAATCTTTCCAAATATGATGATTAGTAGGGATTGAAGGGAACACAACTCGACATCCCACCATACACATTGTTGGATATGAGGATTGGTGGTCGATTCCTAGATCGGAGACGATATTGGGGTCGGAGCTTTTTCTAGATTGGCGTCTGATGTTTGAGTGTCGTTCTGATAATGAGTGAGATGTTTGATGCGTATATTGGCAATTAGATGTGCTTAAAGATGAATTCAGCCGTCAATGCTAGGATCAATGGCCAATGCTGGGGCCAGCAACTTAAGTGTGGATCGGTGGCTTATGAACAAAGATGTTGATGAGAAGTCAAAAACTTGTGTACGGATGCTCGACTGATATAAGGATCGATGGCCATTGCATAGGTCATCCATGACCAGAGTTCATCGATATCTTCAGATGGATACTAGAGTTCTATCCATAACAGAACCTATTATGGCAAAAGAGATGGTATCCAGCAAATTATTGATCCTTGGAGATAATTAGGATGGATTGTTGGGGCAAGATTATAAAGAGAGACAAGGATGAGTCTAGAGAAGAAAATTTGGGCCTGTTTATTTCTTCATACATGGACTTAGAACTTGCTTGTTGATCTTGCCAGTTCTCTAACTATGACAAGTTTTGTTGACATCAAGTTGGAAAAAGCTGATGATTATAACAAAGAGTTCTTGGTGCTTGGTGTTTGTGATCCCCTCCAAAAGAAGCATTCAGGGCTTCAACAACTTGCAACATGGAATAAGTTGGGAAGCAATTCGGTGGAGACAAAATCAGTGTTGCAGTGAGAACGAGTATGCAAAGCGTATCTTATGGGAACAGTCGTTGTAGTGTGGGAGTATTCTGGAGATTTAATGAGATGGAAATGGTCTGACACATTGCGGCCACATTGTGCAAGTGCATGAGCCATAGCACACCAGTAGACGAGTGACCATCTTTGCACTGGTTAGAGCTCATTGTACAACATTACCTGGCAAGGTTAGGGCTCATGGTCCGCAAATCCAACACCATCAGGAGCCCTGAAGCAGCGAGACATAGTGCACCAATAGATGAATGAATTCTTATTGCTCTAGCTTAGATTATTATTGTTGCAGCCAACTTTTCCATCACCTATCATCAAAAATAGGTACCTGCAAAACAGTGTCCACACAGATCAGAGTTGAGTCCGACAAGAACCCTCTGATGTTTAAGTCTAAGAGAGAAGTTGGCGAACAGTATTTTGAATGATTTGGGTAGCAGAGCTCAGGCCAGAAATAGCTTACGGATATTGTTGCCTTACCCCTTTTTTATAGAAAAGATTATTGTAACCGTCGGATGTGGTTCCGTATTTTATGGCGCTGAATTATTGGACCATAATCACGTAGTGGATCATTAATTTCTATGGATTACGTCATGATATGTGGCGGAGAACCATTCGTGACGGTTATAATATGTTGAGTGGATCGACTGACCATATGTCGGTAGTTAATCATCGGGTGATAACTCTGTGATACCGACAGTTCAAATTGTCCGCTGTCTATAGTAGTTGAACATCAGTCAGTCACCGACTGTGAGTTAGTGAAATCTATTCAGTCGGTCGATGAAAAGTCATATTGGTTCGTTTGGTCGATGTCTAGTCGAAGTCGTATGTTTGGTCATTCATTTGTTGCCGGGTCAAAGTCGAGAGTCAGTTGGTCTAAGTCGGGGATTGATCGATTTATCCCAACAGTTGCCTTCCAAGTGATTTTCACAGATTTTATCATGCACTTCTCTGAGCACATAGTCGGCATCCGTCGGTCCCAAACACTTCAGCAAGGAAAGAGAGAACGATCTCTTGAAGAGATGACCATTCATCATTACATATTGAGAGGTCGTCCATCAGAGTCGCTTAGCTTTCAAGGGATCTACAAGGAAGACCCCGTCGATTAAGTATCGGATGATCGGATCCATTTAACTTGATTCGATAGTTAGCTGCAATACTTCCTCGACTTTGTCGATGCTTGGTTATTCGAGGTATTCAATGAATGTCCAACCCAATGAGTTATAAGCAGTTATTGTCAGTCGTGAAAGTATGTCAGCTCGAGCATTCTCAGTCCTAGGTATGTGAAAGATCTCAAAGTATTTTAAGCTCATCGCGAGATCTTTCATCTTTTGAAGGTACTTCATCATAATCGGGTCTCGAGCTTTAAATTCATCTTTGACCTATCCAGTGATTAGTTGAGAGTCGATGAAGACCTTCAGACTATCAATCTCAAGCTCTTTGACTATCCTCAAGTCGGCCAGGAGCGCTTCATATTTGGCCTAATTATTCGAAGCTTTGAAGTTAAACCGAAGGGTGTATTCAGTGACTACCCCTTCAAAATTTGTGAGTATGAGGTCGGCTCCACTACTTTGTGCATTAGATGCTCCATCGATGTGTAGCATCCAGGTCGATCTTAGGTCAGGTTCGGGAGTCATAGCCTCCTTTATAATACTGTCATCTGTATCTTCCGACTTATCATCGGATACTGTGCATACTGCGATGAAGTCGACTAGAACCTGCACCTTCATGGATGACCGTGGGGTGATATTGTATGTCGAATTTATCAAGCTTCACCATCCACTTCATCATCCGACCTGATGTATCAGAACGATGTAAGATCGTCTTCAATGACTGATCTGTTAGAACTACAATCGGATGGACTTGGAAGTACGGACGAAGTTGTTGTGCCGATATAATCAGAGCATAGATCATTTTCTTCGCTCTTGAGTATCAGACTTCGGTATTATGAAGTACTTTGCTGGTGTAATAGATCGATCGCTAGATTCGGCTTTCATCTTTTCATATGAGTACCGAACTAACTGCTTCTATTGAAGTTACCAAGTAGTGATACAACATTTCTCTGACTTCTGATTTTATGAGCAAAGATAGAGAAGCCAAGTATTTTTAGATTCTCGAAGGACTGTCAGCATTCATCCGACCATGAGAAGTCCTTCGTCTGCCATAAAGTCTTAAAAAATGGCAAACATCTCTCAGCTGACCTAAAGATGATCGACTGAGTACGGTGATCCTTCCATTTAGTTACTGTATCTCCTTTTTTGAGTTCAGATGCTTCATGTCGGTGATAGCCTTTATCTTCTCGGGATTAACTTTAATTTCTCATTGTGAAATAAAAAATTTCTCAGAGGTTACTTCGAATGTACACTTGATCGGATTTAACTTTATTTGATATCGTCGGAGTGTGTCGAAGGCTTTCTCCAAGTTTCGAACATGATCTGAAGTTTAAGGGCTCTTCACCAGCATGTTGTCCACATATACTTTCATGTTCCATCCGATCTGTACCTTAAAGATCTTGTTGATGAGCCATTGATAAGTAGCTCTAGCATTTTTCAGACTGAAAGGCATTACTTTATAGCAGTATATGCCTTTATCGGTCACAAAAATCATGTGTTTTTCATCTTCTGGTGTCATACGGATTTGATTATACCCGACAAAAGCATCCATGAAGCTCAGGAGTCGATGATCAGAGGTCACATCAACTAGCTGGTCAATCTTTGACAAGGAGAAGCTATCCTTCAGACAGGCTTGATTTAGATTGGTATAGTTGATACATATTGTCCACTTTCCATTGGCTTTTCTTACCATCACCATGTTGGTGAGCTAGTCAGGATATGCAGCCTCTCTGATGAAGCCTGCTGCGAGAAGCTTGTTGACTTTTTCATTAATAACCTTTTATCTTTCAAGAGCAAAAGATTATTTGTTCTGTCTCACTGGATTAATATTTGGGTTGATATTAAGTGTGAGTTATTATTTCTGAGAAAATTTTAGACATGTCGGGGGCCGACCAAGCAAAAATATCGGTGTTGGCTCTGAGTATTTTTATTTGTTATTGCAGCTCTGAGTTGGACAGTTGCGATTCAATTCAGACCGTCTTCTCGAGATTTTTTTCTATTAATGGGATAGAAACCAGTTGTTCGGCTAGTTCACTCCTCTCCTGATCCTCTCTTGGGTCTAATTTGTCGACTGACTGAGAGTCTTCAGATTTATTATTTTGGATGGAGATAAAGAAGCAGCGTCGGACAAGTTGTTGATCTCCATGCATCTCTCTGATCCCATTTTTAGTTGAGAATTAGACTAGTAAATGGTATGTCAAAACTATTGCTTTTAGAGTATTTAGTCTAGGTCGTCTAAGTATGACGTTGTAAGTCGAAGGTACTTGGACTACCATGAATGTTATGAAGATGGTGCTCTAATGTGGTTTGATTTCAACGGTTAAAGGGAGAGAGATTTCTCCTTCCATTGTGACCGCATCTCTAGTGAAGCTAACCAATGACGTTGAGACTCTCCTGAGTCGATCAGTCGGCAATCGCATTCGAAAGAAAGTCGAGTAAAACAGAATATTAGTCAAATTTTTATTATCTATAAAAATTTTATTTACATCATAATTTGCTATTGTTGCCGAGACAACAATAGCATCATCATAGAGAGTTTGAATTCTTCGAGTATCTTCTTCTGAAAAAGTTATTACATCATTGAGTCATCATCGTTTCTCTGACTCTTCTTTGGAAGTTGCCTCTCGGTCCAGTCATCTGGAGATCATGTTGATCACTCCTGCTGTCACGCCCCAAATCCAAAAGCAAGTACTAACCCGAATCTCAACATTCATAAATAACTACAAATTCATGATTATAAAATAAATTAAACTTCTGTTGTCAAATTTTTCAGCTTGCTATGTCGATCTTCAAGCTTGGATTTCTTTTGCCGATCCTAACCTTATTTCTCTGTTCAAACAAAAAGAAAATAAAAAGAATATGAGCTACACTAGCCCAGTAAGTAGAACTTGCGCTTCCTTATCGGATCAAGCATAAATTTTTCATGATAATGCAATTTTAGAAAATAACAAATAATACAAAATAAAGTATTTCATAGAACATATAACAAAACAAGTTATAAACTCATTATGCATGCATAAATCATGTATATTTTATAATCATGAATCGTAATTCATTTTCATCATGCATTCATGTCATGTTTCAAAATATTGCTCACAGATATTCGTGCTAAGGTCACTATTATACCCGTGACAGGATCATATTTTTTGATCGACAGAGTTCTTAATTCATGTGCCAACTTTATACCCGCTGGCAGGGCCATGTTTCGTGTGGATGCTAGCTCCGGATGTCGACCTTCCCGAAGGAATTCATTCATAGCCATCTGAAAGCCTTTGAAATCATTATATCTTTTTCTTAAAGCATACATATACATAGATGGAAAAATAATGAAATTCATGCTTCATAATCATGCTATTTTCATAAGGCATATTCATGAAATCAATGCTCATAATAAAACATGCTTTTTTTTTCATATCACATATGCCGATCCTTATTTTATGAAAAAATTATGATTTCATCAATAGCAATTCTTTTCATAAAAATATGATCATTTAAAAATAAATAAGGAGCATAAGATCTACTTACCTCGTTCATCTTAGATCTTCAGACTTCATTAGAAGAATCAGCTAATCCTATTTAAAATATCAAATCATCGTCAATTTTTATTCCATACATATAATAAGATTAAATCATAAGGAAAGAGGACTGTTGACCGGATATGTCGGATCATCCAGATACCAGAGCAATTCAGGATCTCTGATCTGAGGGTCAGATTCAAGTGACTTGATCAAGAAATCATGAAGCACAAATCGAATTAAAGTCAAGATCAATCAATAAGATTCTTTAATAATAAATTTGAAAGATCTTTGATACGATCAGATTTGGTTGACATACAGCATGGATATCAAAGTAATTTTGGATCATCTTGTTAGAGTCAATATGAACCCCTAAAAGATGAAGGCATGACTCGATACAGGATCTATAGACCTTTTTTTAGAGAGAGAAAGTCGATCATGAAAGAGAAAGTAGAGAGAGAAAGTGGAGAGAGAATCTTCGTATCCTTCAAAAGTGACAATCATGATTGAGATCATCAGAGGTTATATCAGGATGACTTAATATGGATTAACCATGATCGATGTTATCAATTTTGAAGAAGGATCGGATCAGGATCTAATTTACTGCACGAATTTTGGAGCAGTCTCAGATCATCATATTTTCATCTCAAGTTTATCCTAGGGTCTGTGATGCAATCAGAGAGAGAATGACCCTAGAGAGACGAAATCCATAAAAAGAGATAAAAGGTCTAGAGAGAGAAAATAGGAAGAAAATCTAGAGAGAGAAAATGAAGAGAGAAGGTAGAGAGAGAAAGTCTAATTCTAGAGAGAGAAAGACTTAAGAGAGAAATGAGAGAAACTTTTTCTCACATGTATTTATTTTTTTTATTATTATTATTCTTATATATATATATTTCTTTTTCTTTTTCTTTTCTTTTTAGAGAGAGAAAATAGAGAGAGAAAGAGGGAGAAAGAGGGGAGAGAGAGATTTTTTTTCTTTTCTTATTATTTTTTTTTAAATTTTTCTATTTTTCATTTTCTTTTCTTTTCTTTTTCTTTTTCCTTTTTCTTTTCTTTTTCTTTTTTCTTATTTTTTTTTCTTTTCTTTTCTTTTCTTCTTCTTCTTCTCGGGCTTTCATTGGGCCGAAACAGGGGACCTAGAGGTCCCCGTGCCTTGACCGGCCAATCACGGCCATATCATGCCCGACGGTGGCCGGCGGCAACGAGTGACTCTCCCAGGTTCGGAGAGGCCAGAGCCGACGGTCGACGTGACCGTCGGTGCCGAAAAATCAGAGAAAAGAAGCGGCGTGAACAAGGGTTTTTTTTCCAACAAAATCCGGCGACACCCGTCGCCGGCCATCGTGCCCACAAGCACGGAAAAGAAGGGGGAGAAGAGAGGAAGAGGAAGGAGGCCTTACCACAGCCTTCAATGACCCTCACCGGCGTGAAATCGCGGCGAGCACAGGTCGAAGCGCCGCGGCTTCAATCGGGAAAATCGAAGAAAAACTCCGACGATCGTCGGTGGCTGATGGATCTACACTTAGAGGAGAGGAGGGGGGTTCTTATAGAGCTCGTCCTATGATTTTTTAATAGCCCTAGGACTCTGATTCTTGATCGAAATCGGAGAAGAGAAAGACTCCGATCGGAAGTCTTCCTCCTTGTTTCTTTTTTTTTTAATGGGTTTTATGGGCTTTTTGGCCCATCAGGCCGGATTATCACATTCTACCCCCCTTAAAAAAAATTTCGTCCTCGAAATTTAACATACCTTCATTCACAAATAATTGTGGATATCTCATCTTCATATCATCTTCAAGCTCCCATGTGGCCTCTCTCTCTCTTCATGATTACTCCAATGAATCTTTACATACGGAATGATGCGCCGTCTTAGAACTTGCTCTTTTCGATCAATAATTCAGAGGAAAAATTCTTCATAGGTTAGATCTTCATGAACTTGCAATGGCTCATACTTTATTACGTTATTTGGATCAGGTACAAATTTTCTTAGTGGTGAAATATGAAAGACACTGTGCACTTTAGATAATTCTGATGGTAAAGCTAGTTCGTAAGCAACATCTCCTACTCAGTTCAAAATTTCAAAAGGTCTAATAAATCGCGGACTCAGCTTGCCATGTCTCCCAAACCTCATGACACCCTTAGTAGGTGATACTTTTAGAAAAACATGATCACTGAAGTGAAATTCCAATTCTCTTCTTTTTCTATCTGTCCAACTCTTCTGTCTATCCTGTGCTGCTTTGAATCTTTCCTTGATCAGATAGATTTTCTCTCTAGCATCCATCTATTATCAGTAAAATCCTTCCTTATTTACAACTAACGTATTTCATAATATCTTTTGATTTAAAGGATTAATATTTCTAATCAATTCAGACCATCACGCTTTTGCTGCGCACTCTGATCTCAACTTACCAAATTATCTAAGTCTATCAAAAATATCTTTGTATGTTAAATCAATCAAAGATAGATCCAACTTTCAGATTTCATATACAATTTAAGGTAAAATTTAAGGTTTTCTTGTCATTACTATTTCTTAGGCATAGCACATCAAAATTAAATCTTCATCCACCTTCTATGTTTAAACTTATTACATAAGCTTCACCACTCCTCAAGAATCCAATATGTCTAGAAGTAATTTGAGTTAACCTTCGATTTACCTTATAATCATTTAGACAACTTCCAAACCAACCTTTCTTTGCAAAAAAATTAACATCAAAATTAGCAAAATTATCACGTCCTTTATCAATATAGGTTTAGCATTCCAATGTCATCAAATATACCTAACATAATATATCAATACCTCCCACTTCATTCTAGGGTCAGCACTTCTTGTACTCAGGTCAACCTTGTTAATTGAAATCTATGATATAACTCGTCAATTCTATTATAGACCTCATATGCCACTTATGCATAAATTTCATTATAATACCTATTGATTCAAAATTAAATTATTGAATCTTTTTTTTTTATATCTATCATGTTCCTCATGATCTTAGCCTCAAGTTCAAATATCACTAAAGTCACAATCTCGAATAATGATAATCTTAAGCTCAAATACCACTTAAGTCATATTCTCTAGTGATCATAACCTAAACTTTATATCATTCTATCAGGTCCTTAATGATCATAATCTTAAGCTCTGATGTTATCCATTATACTCCACTCGGTCACATCCTATTGATCATACATAAAATTTTGATATCACTTTATAATCTCAATGATCTTAAACCTAAGCTCTGATATTATTCTATCATATCATAATCATTTATATTATTTATATCATAATCTCCAAAGATTATAACCTAAGCTCTGATACCATAAAATGTCACGCCCCAAATCCAAAAGCAAGTACTAACCCGAATCTCAACATTCATAAATAACTACAAATTCATGATTATAAAATAAATTAAACTTCTGTTGTCAAATTTTTCAGCTTGCTATGTCGATCTTCAAGCTTGGATTTCTTTTGCCGATCATAACCTTATTTCTTTGTTCAAACAAAAAGAAAACAAAAAGAATATGAGCTACACTAGTCCAGTAAGTAGAACTTGTGCTTCCTTATCGGATCAAGCATAAGTTTTTCATGATAATACAATATTTAGAAAATAACAGATAATACAAAATAAAGTATTTCATAGAGCATATAACAAAATAAATTATAAACTCATCATGCATGCATAAATCATGTATATTTTATAATCATGAATCGTAATTCATTTTCATCATGCATTCATGTCATGTTTCAAAATATTGCTCACAGATATTTGTGTTAAGATCACTATTATACCCGTGATAGGGCCATGTTTCTTAATCGACAGAGTTCTTAATTCATGTGCCAACTTTATACCCGCTGGCAGGGCCATGTTTCGTGTGGATGCTAGCTCCGGATGTCGACCTTCCCGAAAAAATTCATTCATAGCCATCTGAGAGCCTTTGAAATCATTATATCTTTTTCTTAAAGCATACATATACATAGATGGAAAAATAATAAAATTCATACTTCATAATCATGCTATTTTCATAAGACATATTCATGAAATCAATGCTCATAATAAAACATGCTTTTTTTTTCATATCACATATGCCGATCCTTATTTTATGAAAAATTATGATTTCATCAATAGCAATTCTTTTCATAAAAACATGATTATTTAAAAATAAATAAGAAGTATAAGATCTACTTACCTCGTTCATCTTAGATCTTCAGATTTCGTTAGAAGAATCAGCTAATCCTATTTAAAATATCAAATCATCATCAATTTTTATTTCATGCATATAATAAGATTAAATCATAAGGAAAGAGGACTGTTGACCGGATGTGTCGGACCATCCAGATACCAGAGTAATTCAGGATCTCTGATCTGAGGATCAGATTCAAGTGACTTGATCAAGAAATCATGAAGCACAGATCGAATTAAAGTCAAGATCAATCAATAGGATTCTTTAATAATAAATTTGAAAGATCTTTGATACGATCAGATGAGGTTGACATACAGCACGGATATCAAAGCAATTTCAGATCATCTTGTTAGAGTCAATATGAACTCCTAAAAGATGAAGGCATGACTTGATACAGGATCCATAGACCTTTTTTTAGAGAGAGAAAATCGATCATGAAAGAGAAAGTAGAGAGAGAAAGTGGAGAGAGAATCTTCGTATCCTTCAAAAGTGACAATCATGATTGAGATCATCAGAGGTTATATCAGGATGACTTAATATGGATTAACCATGATCGATGTTATCAATTTTGAAGAAGGATCGGATTAGGATCTAATCTACAGCACGAATTTCAGAGCAGTCTCAGATCATCATATTTTCATCTCAAGTTTATCCTAGGGTCTGTGATGCAATCAGAGAGAGAATGACCCTAGAGAGACGAAATCCATAAAAAGAGATAAAAGGTCTAGAGAGAGAAAATAGGGAGAAAATCTAGAGAGAGAAAATAGAGAGAGAAGGTAGAGAGAGAAAGTCCAATTTTAGAGAGAGAAAGACTTAAGAGAGAAATGAGAGAAACTTTTTCTCACATGTATTTATTTTTTTTATTATTATTATTCTTATATATATATATTTCTTTTTTTTCCTTTTTCTTTTCTTTTTAGAGAGAGAAAATAGAGAGAGAAAGAGGGAGAAAGAGGAGAGAGAGGGAATTTTTCTCTTTTCTTTTTTTTTTATTTTTCTATTTTACATTTTCTTTTCTTTTCTTTTTCTTTTTCCTTTTTCTTTTCTTTTTCTTTTTTCTGATTTTTTTTCTTTTCTTTTCTTTTCTTCTTCTTCTTCCCGGGCTTTCATTGAACCAAAACAGGGGACCTAGAGGTCTCCGTGCCTTGACCGACCGATCACAGCCATATCATGCCCGACGGTGGCCGGCGGTAACGGACGACTCTCCCAGATTCGGAGAGGCCAGAGCCGGCGGTCGGCGTGACCGTTGGTGTCGGAAAATCAGAGAAAAGAAGCGGCGTGAACAGGGGGTTTTCTTTTCCAACAAAATCCGGCGACACCCGTCGTCGGCCATCGTGCCCACAGGCATGGGAAAGAAGGGGGAGAAGAGAGGAAGAGGAAGGAGGCCTTACCACAGCCTCCGATGACCCTCACCGGCGTGAAATCGCGGCGAGCACAGGTCGAAGCACCGCGGCTTCAATCGAGAAAATCAGAGAAAAACTCCGGCGATCGTCGGTGGCTGATGGATCTACACTTAGAGGAGAGGAGGGGGGTTCTTATAGAGCTCGTCCTAGGGTCTTTTAATGGCCCTAGGACTCCGATTCTTGATCGAAATCGGGGAAGAGAAAGACTCCGGTCGGGAGTCTTCCTCCCTGTTTTTTTTTTTAAATGGGTTTTATGGGCTTTTTGGCCCATCAGGCCGGATTATCACACCTGCAGTCGACTAATTATTTATAATTTTTTCAGTCGATTGAGGTCATCGATCGGTAGGAGGTTGAGTCGGCGGATTTCTCCGATACTTTTCGAGATAGCCTTGTCGAATCTGGGCTTCTATCTCGTCCCTAAGGTGGATGTATTGTTCGATATCGTGACCATGATTATGATGAAACTGACAATACTTCCTCTGATCATGGTTCCTCGATGATGCTTTCATCGGTAGAGAGTGTCGTAGATATTCCGCTCCTTCGATCTTCATAAGGATCTACACACGGAGAGCAGAAAGAACAGTATAGGAGTTATACCTGCCGTAAACGACCTTGGACTCTATCATCGGGGTGAAGCTTGCTTATTGGTTGGTGGCCGACTTGATTCAGCCAGAGCTCCTCCCTTCTTCTGCTTCTTCTTCTGATTATTGCCTTCTGTTTGGTACCGGTCAGAAGCTCCTTCGTCTGCATGCATATATTTGTATGCATGCTCCAGAAGTTCGGCGTATGTCCGAGGGAGAGTCTTATCCAGTGAATATGTGAATCGATATCCCCTCATACCTCTTTTCATGATCGATATGGTCATGTCTTCATTGAGGTCCTTGCCTCAAGCATGGCCACATTAAAATGGGCCACGAAATTCGAAGTGTCTCGGTCTCCCCTTGTTTGATTAAGAAGAGACTGTTCGAAGTTCGTGACGGCCTCCGACTGGTACTGAAATGAGCCACAAAAGAATATTCTAACTACTCGAAAGAGTAAATACTTTCTGACTGAAGTCCGGAGTATTAGACTCGAGCATCTTTCTGAAAGGTGGTCGGAAAGCCAATGCATAAAAGGGCGTCGGTTGCCCCTTGGATTGTTATGAGAGCTTTATAGCTCTCAAGGTGGTCAACTGGGTCGATGAAATGGGATCGATTCGTCCAGGATGTGCCGAGAGAGAGGCTGGGCGGTGCGAAAGCCATAATCATTAGAGGATCTCCGACCATCCACCTGAAGTTGGGTGAGTCGGTGGTTGATTTTTTCGAACTTGTGTTCATAATCTTCGAACCACCGCTGCTGGAAAACTCTGAGTGTAGAACCCCCCGATGAGGTTGAAGGAGAAACTGAATGTGTTCGCGGTCATTTTTCCTTCCTAAAAGGGTCCAAATGGGAAGGAGAGAGACGCCGCTAATGGTGGGTGGCACAACAAGAGTGCTGAGAATATCACTGTTCATCTCGATGAGAGAGTCGAGACGGTCACTATAGAAAAGAAGATGGTGACCGCTGCAGATGGCAGTGACTGTGCCTAGATGGCACTGGATGTGCCACTGGTTGCTCCACCAGTGGCTGCTGGAGCTGGGTCTGCTGTTGTTGGAGGCTCTTGACTGTCTCTGTGAGAACATTCAGCTACTGCACGAGTGCAGCAATCTGGACGTCCTTGGTGATCATGGGATGCGAGGAATTGGTCTCCACTACTGGAGGAAGGGGAGGAATTTCTTTCCAACGGAAAGAGTGCCTTGCCAGTCCGATTGTAGTTGATCGTTGAACTCTGATTTTCATCATAATGAATATTGTTTCTTTTCCTTTCTGGTATGCTAATCTGTTGCAGCCAACTTCTCCGTCGTCTATCATCGAGAACGAGTACCTGTAAAATAGCATTCGCACAGATCGGAGTAATGTCCGGTGGGGACCCTCCAATGCTTAAGTCAGAGAAAAAAATTGGCGAACAGTATTTTGAATGATTTGACTAGCAGAGCTCAGGCCAGAAGTAGCTTATCGATACTGTTGCCTTACCCTCTTTTTATAGAAAAGATCATTGTAACCATCAGATGTGGTCCCGCATTTCATGGCGCTGAATTATCGGGTCATAATCACGTAGTGGATTATTAATTTTTGAGGATTATGTCATGATATATGTCAGATAATTATTCATGACGGTTGTGATATGTTGAACGGATCGGCCGACCATATATCGATAGTTGACCATCGGATAATAACTCTGTGATACCGACAGTTCAAGTTTTTCACTGTCTGTAATGGCTGAACATCAGTCAGTCACCGACTGTGAGTCGGTAAAATCTGTTCAGTTGGTTGATGGAGAGACGTATTGGTTCATTTAGCCGATATTCAGTCGAAGTCATATATTCGGTCATTCATCTGTTGTCAGGACAGAGTCGGGAGTCAATTGGCCTGAGTCGGGAGTCGGTCAGTTTATTCCAATAATTACTTAATGCATGCTAAGTAGAATATATAGTTTTACTAATAGAAACATCAGCAATAAATTTCCTTGCATCTCTAAAACCCCAAAGCAATTTACAAGAAGTCATGATTGTCTTCTCGTTCATGGTCTAATGCTAAAAATCTTCGGTTCAAAAAAAAAATCAATAAATAAGATACAAAAAAAATTAAAGAAACTATGTGCCATTAAATGGCATCTCTGTTTTTGTTTTTAAAATAAAAAGAAAAAAAATAAAATACCAAAGAATGCAGAGAAGATGAAATTTTTTCTTCATTTTTTCAGATTATTTTCCGGTCGGTCTTTAGAATTTTTGGCAGCAAACTTTTATTACTTTCAAAAACAATGAAATAAGAATAAATAATAGCAAAAGTTTTGTGCAATGTTATCTTCAACATCATTCTCCATATGGATTTCCACTAATATATAGAGAAACAAAAATATAAAAACAACAATGATACCTGCAGAACCCAAGTGTTCAATACTTCAATTCACAGTAAGCCATAATAAACTTGTAGAATTCTGTCCACAAAAACAGGTGGCTGGGTGCTGCCGAAGTATCAACATCTGCGCGCAAAGTCCAGCAGGATGATCAGGACCACATTCCATAATGTGCGACATAGCTGTAATTTCAACATTAACCAATTAGCGACAATCAATATTTAGACTTCCTCATATTAGGGCACTTGATTTGCCCCCAAAACAAACAATTGACTGCCACAAAGCTCAAATTAAAAGCAACTACAACAAACACATGAAAAACCTAAAACCAACACCCAGAAGATGACATGAATAGGCATGTGAAATTCACACGACATAATAAGGTTTCTGCAGGAGGGGAGCCATGCAGAACAAAACCTGCATCACATAATAATAAGGTTTTAGGAGGTGGGAAATCAGAATAGAATAAGATGCAAATAACTCAACAAACCAGGCATTCCAATTTAAATTTTTGGATGAGCTTTGAGTGATAAAAGGATGTTTGCGATGCCACTTTAGCCTTATTTATTTGAAGTCCCGTGGAGGATCACAGAAAAAGGTCCCCCTGCGTGAGGGAAGCTGCTATCTTTTTCTTGTCTCAACGTTTCGCAATTCAGTCCACGTGACGATCGTTTCTTTTTGCCAGTAACCAGAGTTGGGCCAACTACCCTGTTACTCCAACCGGGCCAAGTCTAGAAATAGTAAGGGTTGACTTGGGCTAGACCGTTGTTAAAGATTTCCATTGGGTTGGGCTAAGGACGTAGCTGAGATCATTTGCATGTCATGGCTTCTTATCAGCACTTCGTTTCTTAAAGCGCAACAGAGTTTTGAAGTCATGATGCTTTTACATA
Source organism: Elaeis guineensis (assembly GCF_000442705.2). Taxonomy (NCBI): domain Eukaryota; kingdom Viridiplantae; phylum Streptophyta; class Magnoliopsida; order Arecales; family Arecaceae; genus Elaeis; species Elaeis guineensis. The sequence continues at coordinate 12,590,203 of NC_026004.2, read as the reverse complement.
ATCTCTCAAAACTCTCCCCTTGAAAGATAACTGAGAACAAAATGAAACTATAAATTTACTTTAAATGAAAAAATAAGGTGCTATGAAATACCATATAAGTGTAATATATATATTTATGAGAGGTAAAATAAGCATGTTTACAATCATCAAGCTCGCTCATGTCTTTTGTGTGCCAACTCATGCTTTGTGACATGACATTGTGTGGGCGACATTAAAATCATATTGCTTGACTAGAATTTCAATCAAACTCTATTTTAATTAAGTTCTCCCCTTCGTTGCAAAACCACCAAAAATAACAAAATAACTCATTTTTATTGAATACTAACAACTTGAGCACTATAACTTTATTTATTTTATTGATCACCATACTTTTATCTACATAAATTGTTATAATTCTCTATTATTATTGTTGGTTTTTTGAGATATGGGAGGAAACAAATTAAAAATTAGATTTGTATGTTTCAAATAGGCCTGCAAATAGGTACTGAGGACGGCCGAAACCAGTACCCGGTCCTCAGTAGAAGCCAGGTTTGAACCGGTTCCTGCAAATGGGTCGGAGGAGGAGGGATCGTGAAGGAGAGGCGGAGCTTAGCTGAAGCCAGGTTTGAAAAAGGTGGCTCCTTTGGCTCGTTCCCGCCGAAACCAGCATCAAGGCTCGATCTTTTCCCACCGGAAGCAGCATCGACGGTAGATCATGACCTCCACTCCATGCTCCTTGTCCTGGTTCTGGGTTGCAAAACTGAACTCCGAGCGGCTTCCGCCATTCGTTCCAACTCCATCCTTCCAAAAATCGTATCTTGCTTCCCTCCAAACCTTGTTGCTACTTTTGTTGTTGTTGCTAACGGCGGTCGTGGTGGCTGTGGTGGTGGAGATGGGATGGGTGGAGAGGTGGTCAGCGTCGCCGTCGATCTTGACGATGATGTCCGGAAGGCACCCGGCAGCGGCACTGTTCAAAAGAATGGGCATCTCGTCGTGGTCTGAGTGGAGGAGGCGTGGGAGTCCATGGGGGAAGATCTCTTGCGGCTTCTCTTTGCTGTTCGAAGCTGCGTAGCTGATTTGCTCCACGTGGTTTTGGAGGCGAATTAATAAAGTAACCTCGTTATTTTGGTTTAATTACGGAAGTTGCGAATCTGAAGAGGTCTGATATTTTTTTGGGTAAAATTGGAGAAGTCTAACTTAATGGACTACGATGGCTAACCAAGCGGCGGTGGGAAACACGAACCGTCGAATGCAGTAAGAGGGGCAATAAGGGGAATGTCCGAATGGGCAATCCGTAGGCGGTAAGGAGGATATTCTAAACGAGCAGCACGATCGTTGGCAATATGAAGAAAATATTAAAAAAAAATTTGAGACGTCCATTAATTACAGTAGTATAATTAGAGATGATAAAATCAATCCGATCCGATGGATATGCATCCTATCCAAACTCGATCAAACTTAAAAAATAGGGTTTGATCGGGTTTGGGTTCGGATTTGGATAAAATCCGAAAACTGTAGCATGGATATGGATATGGTATGAATAGTATTGTTTTCTGTCCAAATCTAAATCCGAACCCGACCAGAACCTACGGATATGGGTAATACCCAAATCCATATCCGAATATATATGTTTATAATTCTATTTTGATAATTCTGTTTTGGTTGATAATATGTATAAAATTATTTTGGTTATTTATATGTTCTATGTTAAATTGTAATTCTATTTATATATTTGATTTTTATAAATATGAATTTATAAATTATGTTCTATATTGAATTGATAATTTTATTTTGATTGATAATATGCATAAAATTATTTTAGTTATTTATTTATTTTTGGATATGAGATAGACGTGGGGGGTATGGGTTGGGTATGGGAAAATAGGTTACCTGTGGGTATCTCCGAACCCGTTGGATATGGAGATGTGTATCTCTTTTCTTATCCGATCGGATATCGGATAGGATTTAGGTATAAGGTATTAAGTTCGGATTTGAGGATGGATAGTTCAATATCCGACCCAAACCCTACTAATTGCCATTCCTAAGTGCAGCCCACCAAAGTTTAACCACATGCATAACAAACCCAAAAGGCCATGTCTCAACATAATTTCTATGTAAATTTTGTTTTGTCAAGTTTGTAACCAATAATTGATAGATTCATTTCCTTCGTAAGTTTCTAGATTAAAGCAAATTATGTACAATTGTTTCAACTTAGAAGAATCGGATCATAGGGAAAAAATTACACCGCCAAACTTTGCATGATAAGAGCATTCCTGAGTTTTTTTTTTTTTTTTAAAAAAAGCACTTAGAAAATGAAAGTGGATATATTCATCAAAATATGTTCCCATATTCGAATCTATCCAAATAAGGATAAAAATTTACATGTTAGTTCATATCCATATCAATCTTAGAAAAGCAAACATAATAATTATAATTTCTCATTGGAACATCCATTTTTATTGGTAACCATATTTAATTGTATATATTTTTTATGACAAATAAATGATGGTATCAACATATTTCTATCTTTTTACTTTCTATTGAAATCCTTAACTTCTATGATTACAAAGTTTAAATATATAACGTTTATGTATATTTACATCCATTATATTCATATCTATAGTTTTAGTATCCTATATCCATCTGAATCCATTTAAAAAAATATATCAATATAAAATTTTGTAACTGCCTGATATTCATATCTATATTTATATTGCTCATGTATAAATGAACAAGAATGTAGATATTACTGAACGGGTCCATATTGGATACATTTTCAGCCTCAGGCTTCGAAAGTGGATGCAGTTGCCGTAGAATCTAAACTAATATATATATATATATATATATATATATATATATATATGTATGTATATATGTATATATATATATATATATGTATATATGTATGTATATATGTATATATATATATATATGTATATATGTATGTATATATATATATATATATATATATATATATATATATATGTATGTATATATATATATATATATATATATATATATATATATATATATGTATGTATATATATATATTAAAATAGAGGCCTCTATGTTGGCAGGACCTCCGTTCGATGCATGAAATTTTCGAAAAAGTGAAGGTTACCGCATAGTAGCATTGACGTCGGAGAAGGTGATGCCAGTGGATGCACCGGCCTTGAGATCCTCCCGATCTACGAGCATGGGGTCCTCCTCCTCGGCAAGTTGGGCAGCTTTGGCGATCGCTGCCGCAGGTTCAAAGTGGGCGCTATGATGATGGAGGCCATTCTTCTCCCTCTCAACAGCAGTGGCGACGAGTGACTGAGAATTGAACTTCTTCATCATGGAAGAGGCGGTGAATAGGGAGATGGGGCTTCCAATGACTCCATCAGAGGAGGTGATGGCAGTGGATGGGGACCGCACCTCTTCAAAAAAAAAAAATATCACATGGGTCTCTAAGCTTTCATTATTCAGCTGCTCCAAACCTCCCACCCAGTTGGGACTCTTGAGAATTGAAAAAATAGAGAAAAAGAGGAGAAACATAGGAAAAATCAATGAAAATAAATAAAAAATGAAAAGAATTTAAGGATAAGAAAGTCCTCTCCAGTGCAATTCTTAGTTGGATCATGATCAAGTGACGTCGAGAGAGTGCGAGAGATATAATATAGATACAGCAGCAGCAGAAAGAAAATAAAATGACAAGCGGAGAGTTTCAAATGGAAAGGTGGTTTCTTTGGGACTTTCTTTATTTTGAAAGAGAAGATGAGATTTTAAGAGAGAGATGGAGAGAAGGAAAATCGAGGGGGAAGATGTTCCTTCAGGCTCTTTTGTTTTAGAAGAGGGGATGGATTTTTTTTGATAGAAAAAAGAATGGGTTTCGAGACAGAGGGGAGGGAGGGGGCCGCTGAGGGAAGCGTGGTCTATGTGGCTCAAGGAGTCCCAACTGGCTAGGGCACCTGAGGATGGAAAAAAATTAAAGGAAAAATGGGAGAAAACATAGAAAAAATCTACAAAAACAGAGGAAAAATTTAAAAAATTAAGAATAAGACCTTTTCATGATCTTTCTTTTCTTTTCTTTTTTTAATTCATTATTTTTTTCACAAATCGGTGGAAAGGATTTCTTAGATTCCGATTAAATTTTTAACTGAAAGATATAAAACTTTGTGCGAGCTATGACGGTGAAAGTTGGTCTCTCGAGATTTTGAGATATCCCGAATCTCTTTGAGCCTACATCCCATGGGTTGTAATCTAGTTATAATCTAGTTATAGTCTTAAATCTCAGGACACATCACAGGAATCAGAAAAACGTTTTGAAATCATCTTGGTTTCTATCCATACTCTAAACCACAGTCCATGCACCAGACCGCAGTCCTTGTGAGAAATTGTAAATCTCAAAATTTTGTAAGATACTTCATTTCATAAAAATGAACAATAAAAGTTTCAGATCCACTCATAGAGATGCCAGACCGAAACGGGTTATAGAAGCACAGCAACATCCACAAATTAACTTCACCATTAAGGGAAAAAAAGGATACTGACTCCTGCACTTTGACCTAATCTCTTGCCCACATGACATTATATTTCCAATTTGTTGAAACATAGACGAGACATCAGTTAGATGGCAAAAGAATTAAAACACAAAAATAAGGAACAAAGAACCAAGTAATCAAATCAAATACTGTACAGGTAAGGAACCATCCAGCGACGGACCATAAACTACCCATGATGAGACCATAAAGTAATTCATGAACAGCTCTTTTCCCTCAGTGGCCCCGCCTGAGAACTGAGAGAAACCCACCTGATGACTTTTCCTTGCGACGGTCCTCATGTTCATCACCGACCTGCTTAAAATAATCCATAAGAAAATTCCATAGGCCCTCTTAACCAATTGAAAGGAAAATAAAGTGTTCTTTACTGAACCTCCTTGGCTATAAGCTGGAGTTTCTCCAGTATTTCTGAAAAGTCTGGCCTTTGAGCCGGGTCTTGCTGCCAGCATTTCTCGAGCAGTCCAGCAACCTTAGGATGAGTATGTTTTGGTATTGTAGGTCTCAGGCCCTGCAAAGAGTAGAGAAGGCCACCATCTTTGTAATGATGCTCAGGCAGCAGTGAAGAGGAAACACGTGAAAAGTAACAAAGCTTTGATGCTACAAAACTTAATGGTATATCATGATTAACTTTGAGAAACATAAAGATTCTGAAAGACATAGTCATATGTAGTCCATCAGAAGGCCATAGCCTTTCATCGAGGAATGCACGCATGAAGACAGGCGGAGGCATGATAGAATGCTCATACATGCATGTCTTATCCTTTCCTAAGCAAATATAATTTAGGCATACTGAACATAGAAGCTGCTCTATTCTGAAATTCACAGTATACAAACAATAATCTATCATCAGTTGAAATATGCATGTGTGTGTGTGTGTACATATATATATACATATATATACATAGATATATACATATATACACACATATATACATATATACATATACATACACACACACATATACATATTTGATTCTATATTCAGCTTGTCTGGTTAAATGATTGTTAATGTGTGGTGCAAGAAATACAAATCTGCAAGTTCAGGGTAGGTAGTGCCTCTTATGGCTCCACAAAAACTCGAAACCTTAAGTTGGGGGCCTGTTTATGGTGCACCTAATATCAGTTGCATGGACCCTGACAGGAGGACTTGCATGCAAGATAAATAGTTTCTAAATCTTCTTTACATTTCAAATTTAAAGTAGTATACAATTTCATGTAAAGCATTCTTTTACAAATTTAAATTATAGCCTAATGAATAAAGTAATCCAACTAATCACATTATCTCATTTCAGTAAGAAATCAAGAGGCATTACTATAAAAGGAGCCTCCAGGTGCCAAGTATGATCTTTTTTTCCTTTCCAGAAAATCCCATATCCCCTCCTTAACTCTCCCCCACCACCCCCCGGCGCCCCTCCCCCCCCCCTCCCTCTCTCTGCAATGAGATCTCCTTTTTTTAACTTTTTATTTCTTTTTTAAAGTCAATTATGCTTTGGCTACATTTTAAGCCAAAGATTAAATTGAATATTCACCATTCAATTCAAAAAGATCACCAATTGTTGAAGTAAATTGATGGTCCAGATCAAGCATGTTTAGAAACTATTCCATTAAGTATGGTTTCATATATAATGGAGAATTGAATTTATAGTAGAATAACTTAAGTTTTCTTTCAGCTCTAATATGATAAATAAATTTATAATTTTCATACTTTCAAATTTTTATATTTTAATCAAATTTGAACTGATTTGCAGGTTAATTATATATTGATCAGTGTTACAATCTATGATGGTTTTAGGTTATATTTACCCCATATGCCTCTTGTTAAACCATTAAAAGGAAAATAATTTATATAAAAAAGACAAGGTATACATGGTAAAGCACATAGGCAGTGTTTTATTTAGCAAGATAATCTTTTTATTCTTAATAATCGTATATGGTCACATCCTTGAGAATAATCCTAGCTCTGCCCATGGAAGTGATTAGTTAAATGGTATTCAGAAAATTTGCAGAATAAGCAAATGAAGATATGTGCAGAAATAAACGATAAACCCCTCAAGCAAAAAAAAATAAGAATGCATAGATAAAAAATATATATATATTTTTGGCCAAAATTTTTGCAACCCCTTTTTTTTTTAGCTCACCAATGCAACAGTCAAAACTCAAAAGAAAATCAAATCATTTAATTGTTCAAGAGGCCACAAATATCTATGCTCTTTTTTGTTCTATGTAAACCTTGAAAATTTTGAATGCAACTATTTAGTAACTGACCAAACAATCCAAATCCAGCAGGGCAAGGTCCACATGCTCTGCGGTAATGTTGATATAGCAAGTCAAGCCTTTAAGTGTGGAGGTGAGGGATCATTGCATTTAACTTTATTTCAACTATCTGTTATGTTTACCAGACTTGTAGATTTTAAAACTATAGTAAGATAATTTGCATATGATGGTTATAGTTCATATTTGCAGTTTGCATAATGGTGAGGGTGATATGATGCTTACCTTTTGAACCACAGCTACTGCTGCCTGTAATGGTGTAAGGTATTCATATGGAATCTAAGACAGCAATAAATAAACATGAATCAACAACTTGATTGAAAAAACTTTTCTAAAATTTATTTAAAAAAAAAAAAGAAAAATTGAAAAGGTATGCTTCTTATAAACACTCTGAAATAATGCCATAAGCTGATATTACCTTTCCTGTGAGCAGCTCCCAAAGCACAATTCCGAAGCTAAAAACATCAGCCTTGTGATCATAGGGCTTATGTTCTATGACCTACAATGCAAAAACTATTCTTCTTAGAAACTTTCTGGGACAGGAAAGCCTAGTATTTATAGGACTATTGGATGGAGTAAATCAAATATCGAATTGCATAATAATTGAGGGAAAAGTCCACTTTGACTTGCTAAAGAAAGTCAAAAACACAAATAAGTCAAATTACATTAGCACCTATGAGGATCTCAGCACTAGTTTATTATGATCTTTTATACTTCCAGAAGCAGAAATTAAGTAGCATTTATAGTAGAAGCATAATTCCTACCAAAAATCTGTCACTAGCTTGAATCATGAAACATTCTTCAGGGTCTCCATATACGACAGAGAACATCTTCATTGTTTCATATATGCAAAATCAATAGAGCAAAATTTTGTTACAAGATACCAGCAAAGCTCCTAGTCCTAGCTTAGACTCCAGTTAGCGTTGTCGCCATCTTAATTTATACTCAAGAGTACACATAGTTGCTGACAGTCACTATGGCCTTCCCCATGCTTATCCTCCAAAACATTGCAAACTCCCCATGTAGTGGCAACTGTAATCACAAAATCAACAGAGGAATTGTCCTAATTTCCAAAGATACTATCTCACCACCAACAATCTCATTATATGTAGCCGATTTTGACATTGATCTCATAGTTACTGCCTCAAAATCTACTGCCAGACATTCAACCCATATATAGGATTTGGAAACCCTCATAACAAACTGAAACCCTAACCTTAACATATGATTCATTTCTTCAACTAGCAGACAACTGAAAGGTTGTGGTCCTGGGCCACTCCGTCTTCTCTTGACCCAGGTCACTAAGGTTAGCCAAGTTGTAAACCAAACCCTTGACCACTTAAGGCTAAGACAATACCATGTGGGCTCCAAGTGGTCCATCATATGGACCTATCTATAACGGGCCAATGGACTCAAATAATATGCAGCTGCAGTCAATAGCGGCCCACCTCTGGCAGACTTAGAAAGCTCAATATCAGGAGATCTTCCTAGTGAAATCGTCCTTCCAGGTGGGTACTTAGGACCACAATTGATCTATATCACGAAAACCTCAGTTGCCTCAACCTCAACAATTCCCTAAAGCAATGGCATCTGGCAAGTGCCTTCCACTGGACATCATCCAAATTCCTCTCATCCCATGGGCTTCCCCACAACCTGGCCAAGTAAACAAAAATTTCAACAGGGCAGTCAAGGCACATCGTGCCGAAGCTGGAGTTTATCATTTGGAACATGAAAGGCGCACTGCTTGGTGCATGGTCTATTCACCACTAGACCACCTTTACCTCTCTGACACAACCTGGGAAGGTGCAAACTTTGCAATGGAGCGACTGAGAACAACCAACATATGGGTAAATGGAGACTCATGGGGGTAACTTGGACCAAGTGAGGTCTCCCCAATCAACCATCAATCTCATCAGAGTGAGGAGGTCATGCCCTAACTTCAAAGCCTCTAAAATACTGAGGAAATCAGGTAGCCAATGTCATGGCTGACATTGCCAGCAAATCCAATCAACCACGGATCCAGATGACCACCTATCCCGCAGATGTATGGTCCCCCAGCTGATATGAATGAAGGAAAAAAAAAAAACATTTTACAAGGCTCAAGTGAGGCCTCTTCCTAAAGCAATATTGGTAACAAAGCTAGGTTGATCTTCATGGAGGCTGCACAAGCACCAAGTAGTTCAAATATTCAAACTGACGACGACATAACTTGCATTCACAAATCATAAATCAAATGACTGAGAGTGATGGCAGCGTCAGATTGGCAGTTCCTATGATAACCATGAATAATGTGCCAAAAGAAATCAAAAATTGAAAACAGGAAGCACCATTTCTTCAAATCAGAGTGAAAGTGAATATATCAAAAAATTAGCTAAGAAGACAATCATCTTCCTGGACAGCAAAGAACCAATTAACATTGTCTATGTATTGATTACACTATCAAGTGAGTCGTAGAGCATGATCATGATAATAACCATGGCCCAATGACTGGCATCATTACTCCAAAGATAACAAGAGTAAGTCTTTGTCCACCGCATCTAGTGGAGAAAAAAATGCACCGCTTCACCGGATTGGGCCATGTAGCGCAACTAATAAGAGAGTAGACATTTAATACAGCTCAGCTTTTTTTCTCAAATTTTTTTCTAACTAAAATGCCCTTTCCTATTGAATGCCATGACATCCCAGATAATGTTATGACGTCATGTTGCTTTCTCATAGGATACAACAGGATGTCATACCATTATTATGTCCCGTTAATTTTTATGACATTCCGATAATTATTTATAGGATGCAACAAGATGTCATGGGATGCAATAGGATGTCATACAATTACTATGACACCCTGTTATTTTTTTATGACATCCCGATAATTGTTTATAGTATGTAACAAGATGTCATGGGATACAATAGGATGTCATACCATTATTATGACGTCCTATTATTTTTTATGATATCCTGATAATTATTTATAGGATGTCATAGGATGCAACAGGATGTTATACCATTATCATGATGTCCTATTATTTTTTATGACATCTCAATAATTGTTTATAGGATGCAACAGAATGTCATACCATTATAATGACGTCCTGTTATTTTTTATGACATTCCAATAATTGTTTATAGGATGCAATAGAATGTCGTACCATTATTATGACATCTTGTTACAATTTATGACATCCAGACCATGTATGAGCAAAATAGAGTAAAATGAGAGGATATTTTGGTCAAAAAAAATTTGAGAAAAAAAGCTCAGCTGCATTAAATGCCTATCCCCTTATTAATTGCACTATGTGGCCCAATCCGGTGAAGTGGTGCATTTTTTCTCCATCGAGGGTGGTGGACAGAATTTCACAAGATAACAGCAAGTATCCAAAAGTCTATCACGAAGCCCAGTGCAGATTCTTACCAATTAAATAATAAATGCAGGAAAACATGAGAGGAACAATTTTGTTTTAAAACCACATGAACTAATTCAATGCAGTCATGAATAATGCAGTAGCAAACCATGAAGAAAATTCATAGTTTCATATTATCCTATGATTGGTGGAGATGTGCTGCAAGTCCTCTCCTGGCTGCTAGTTTAATAATCATGTTAGCTAGTTTTCATGTTTCTTATGTTGTTAGCTAACATCAGCCCCTTCAATTGGTTCCTTAAGTCAGACCATGGTATAAATCACTGCTATAACTACTTGTGAGCCACTTAATCCTAGACTTCAGACCTATGAAGCATACACATATGGTAGAATTCAGATTTCAAAATCTAGCTGGACTCCTAGTTTTGGCATGAGCTGATTTCCTTGAAAACATTACAGCTGCTAGGTTCTATAGCCCCTTTCTGCACCAATTTCAGTGCTTTATCTCGACTTATGAGCCTGTTGGTAATCATGGGACATGCACATACCATCAGCCATTAAAGTAAGTGTATGACATTATGTACTCTACCTTGTCCACATAATGACATGCAATTGACAGTGTCCCAAATTATAGAGACCACCAAGTTGCATTTTAGATTTTGTTTCATATCGGTCTGTTTGTTGTTTTGCCATATTTCATTCCAAATTACTTCATTAACTTCAGATATATCATGCATACATTTTCTTATCAACTAGGTATCTGAAAGATGTTACAGCTAAACATTACAAAGTAAAAACTGATGTCTAGGAAAAAACAAACCTCAGGTGCCATCCAACGATATGTTCCTGTTTCAGCAGTCATAACTCCAGATTGAGATTTAACACGAGCAACACCAAAATCTGCAACCTTGACAACCTGTGCAATGATGACTCAAGTGTAAAAAAGAACTGAATCAACATAAATGGACACAAGAAAAGGAACGGCTAGAATCTGAATAATAATAACAAATAATAATAGTGCAACAGAAGATGAGCTTTCAAAATAGGATTATCTGAAGACTAAGGTATACAAACAAAATTGGTTTGTACCCATTAATAAAGTCAGTATTATATGTCTATGTCAAAATCTTATTATGCCTTTTTCACATCCTATTATTGCATAAAGTCCTAAGACATCTCCATTAGTAGGCAACTTCATTCAACCACCCTAACATAATACTATTCGAGATATTCTTGTTTTCATTATATCGTATTTAAAAAACTGAGGTATTGAAAACTGTTTGCTTGGGATCAAAAACTGAGGTATTGAAAACTGTTTGCTTGGGATCAAAACATATTCTGCCTACAGTTGCACTTGACGTTGTCATTCTTAATCCTCAACTCAAGCCATAACCCTCCGACCAATCTTATAGCACTTCTGCAACTAGCACTACCTTGTCCTCCTTGTTGCATAGCCATTGTTAATAGCAATGGCAGTAGACCTACAAAGGGCAATCTCAGGATCCGTCTATCTCGTTTGAATCAAGGGCTAACTTCTCATTCAAAGAAAACATCATCAAAATGCATCAACTCAAACAAAGTTGTCTTAGACCTCAATGCTCCCCCTTTCTGCCCTTTTTACCCATATGTGTTGTTCACCTTTGCTTTATATGGACGCCTTCTTAGACCTTCATCAGAACAATCCCAGTTTTTGATCTATATAGACACGGTCACACACAAAACCTACTCTAAAGAACCTCCTCTAATATATGTTCAACTCCAAGCCTTCCTTTAACTTCTTATTTACTTCTTATTAAATTAGGAAGATAGCAGAAAAGCTTTAAAGAAGAACCTATAACACATTCAGCCTCAATTAACCACACTGCAACAATGGTTGACTAAGAAGTGGACTATATATGTGAGGATCTGTGTAGGTGTATCTTTAGTTCTATATAGCTATGCACCAGGTAGACCTTGTATACTTATAAAAGACTAAAGGAACCCAAATAACACCTTTCAGCTAGCCTTTTTGAGTGAGATCTTGGGTCATTATAAATGATATTAGAGCGGACCAATCCATATCCCATGTGGACTAGGAGATACTACAACATGGGTCCATTTAGGTTAGCCACAAGCTGATCATGGTATTTGTGATTGAATATATGGTATTTGTGATTGGATTTAAATGAATTTGGACCCTTAGCCTCGCAAGGATGTTGGGGCTTAAACAGGGGGAGCATGTGAAAATCCATTTGGAAATATGTTTTGTCCCACATCAACTATTCATTGGGTAGTTCTTGAATACTTATATAGGGTCATAGAATCCAAATAACATCTTCTAGCTAATTTTTTGGGATCAGGTCCTAGGCTGTCACAATATCTATGTAGCACCAAGTACACAAACAGCATATCTCTAGTAACAACGGTAGGTATCAGAATAACTTGCCTCATTTTCATCCATCAGAAGATTGGCAGCTTTTAGATCCCTATGGATAATATTATTTTGGTGCAAGTAGTCCATTCCCTTGGATATATCAATTGCTACTCTGAGCAATGCCGGAAGCTTAAAAACACCCTTCTGTTTATGAAGAAAGTCATATACACTTCCACCTGACATAAACTCTGAGAACAGTACATAAAACGAGGCAAATATCCTCAGCACCAGCAACCCACATTATATTTCACGCATGGCAAACTACAGAGAACCAATTTTACCATCCATACCCAAAGTTCCTAAAGTAATTGTACCTGTAACAATACATAGGCTAGGAGGCCTGGTACATGCACCAATAAACTGCACAATATTCTTGTGGCGAACTTTTCTGCAAAAACAAGAGCAGAAAGAGTGGAAAAAAATCAAAGCAGATCAAGAAGAAATTTGAATACTGGAAAGCATTTTTCAAAAAATAAGAGAAGAAGAAGAAGACTGCAATGACCTAAATCCCCCAGCTAAATGCTACAAAGCAGACGCAACTTATATGCTAGCACAAGACACCATATCCTCTTCCCTCATGGTTCCGTGGCATCTGTTCTTTCATTATCTCCACTTTGGACATTTACTCAAACCTATACTTTTTTTAAAACCATTCCATACAAATACCATCCATATTTCTTTTAAGATTTATTGAAACAAGAGTTTAATCAGTGAGAAGTCAGCAATAAGAGCCTTGTTTTTGACTGAGTACAAAAATGTACAAGCAGGCACAAAAGGACAAACGCATGAGGAATTGGCAATAATAGTGTAAATTAATGCACAATCTCTGTGAGTTCCTTGTTTCCAATAATTTAGAAGCCTCATTGATGCCCTTGAACATAAGGCGGTTATCAAAGGTTGACACATACTTCTACACAATCTGCATGAAAGCTAATTTAAGGGTATAGAGGAGACATCATGACGTGATGGAAAGAACAAATATACAAGTGCCTTGCATGTCATGGTAGTTGTCACAAAAATTTCTGACGACATTCAAGAGTTAAAATCTCATCCTGTAGTAGCAGTAATTACCAAGCAATTTGCTACCAAAACATGACCATATTATGGAAGGTAAATTTAAAATATAGCAGCACAAAACACAAGATATGTGAAAATTTTGTTTACTTTGTATGTAGAACATGACTAAAGTACCATAATATAAATCAGCATCCAGCCAATAGCAACAGCTACTCATTCCATTATCCAAAAAGTGGTAGGTGGCAAATGATCCATACTACAGCTGAACGAAAGTAGTTTTCTTCTGACAAACCTCATAATATAGACTTCCTGTGCAAATTCTCTCAGCATATCTGCATTTGTGCGCTCGGGCTTGAGTACTTTAATAGCAACATCCTGACTACAGTATGTTCCCCGGTAACTGGAAGAAAACAAGGAATTAGGAAAAGAACCATAGAGAAGAGTCTTCCATGTTAGTCAATTGGTATACTTACAGATCGCCATATGATCCAGATGCCACTTTATTTCCAAACTTCAGCAGTCTGAAATCAATTTCCCATACATCAGTCCCATCCATAGGTATTTGGACATGGTCAGGTAGAGACACCTCCACAGTTTGTGCATTTTCCAGTATAGGAGACCATGATTGAGTCTTTGACAATACTTGCTTCTGTATAAAATTTCATATGTTATACAGATATTCGAGCATACCTAATGTTCAAAGAAATGATAACCAAAGGATCACATAAACAATATTTCAAGGATTTTGGATATATCAAGTGACATAAATAAGAATAAAATGAGTTCTCATACTATATAGCAGGAGAAAAAGCCTTATGAACACCTTTTAAATCATTGGTCTACTTACTTCCATTATAACCATTTGGCATAAAAAAAAAATCCAATTCTAGGATTTACAATCACCTATCCATTTTGAATTAACTTGATGAACTAATATCAGCTGGCCACACAGAATAAACAAAAAGGCACAGTTTCTCATTATTATAGAGAGCAAAATAGCATAACACTAGGGCTACTTTATGTACCAAAATCTTGTTAGCTACAAGTCAGAGCAAAATCATAAATTTGCCATCCACTCCTCAAACCACACCAAGTTGTTTTACCACACTATTATTCCAGATACTGATCAATTTCTACACAAGATTGCCATTAAGTGTAGACATCAACACCTTTCAGCTGGAAGGACAAAATTATTAATTCTTGTAATTTATTTTTTTATGTTTTCTTTATTCAAAATTACATACTTAGATATGCAGACATATAGTAAAGACAGGATGAACAACTGCTTAGTAAACATCAAAGAAAATCAAGGCCTCCAGGTGAGTTTAAGTTACTATTTTTTTATGATAATAAAGAAAAATGAACAAAAACTACATTTTTAAATGCATTGTAGAGGATTCCCTGAACAAAAGATTATGAAAAAATTAAAGTATCGTGACCTCATGTGCATGTATAAGTTAATTTAATGGGAACTTTCTTTGATCCAGTCGAGAATGGTTCCCACAAGAAAGATGCAATTAATATTGTGAGAATATCATTAGAGAACTCTGGATAAGCATGGTTCAGAATTTCAGTTCAAACTTTTTCACTAAAAAAATAATCAGTTGATCTAATACATGATAAGAAGTTAGACAAGTATCAGATAAATCTTGGTTTAAAACTTCAGCTGAAATCAATGCAAGTTTTGCTTACAAATAGAACTCACAAAAGAGTTGCTCATAGATTTACAATAAGTTGGAACTTTCCATTTCAACCATTTCGACTTGTTAACATTCTTCCTTCATATATTCAGAACTGACATTCAGAATCCTTCTTTTCCAATAAATCCATTTTAAGGGCCATATTCCATCATTCACTATCAAAACGTCACTGCAATGCGCTCCACCTCATGGTGTTGATTTAACTTACATTCCCCTCACCATAGCTGAGCCTGCATAAATGTGAGCCTCTTCCCTTCTTCATGAAACTCTCCTTGAGTTTCCACTGTGCATGGCCTTGTCTTCATCAATTTCTAGCACTTCACCTTCTAATGATGCAACACTTGTACTGCCTTTGACATACTCATCACTCATCAAATCCACCATTTTCCTCTAAATTATATACTATATCAACTCAATAATGATAATAATAATACATAACAAGACTAAAAATGTGAGAATTGTTTTCAAATCATGATGATTTTATTGAACTAATTCAGCAATAACGTCCCTTATGTGGGTTCAAAGTTTCCATATAGATGTGACTTATTATACTCAATTTTTCACTAATTTAATTACCTAAAAATATTAAGGCAAAAAAGATGACATTTTAAGATCAATTGTACATGTTTATGCAATCCTTACAGGTGCATTGGAGATAAATCTTACCTCTTTCAAAAAAAAAAAAAAAAGTCTCTGATGTTATACATTGATGATCGGTATTTTTCTCACTAATAACAACAATTTTTTTTTTTAAATTAAAAAAAAAAAGGCTGCAGCAGAAGTAAGGAGACGAATATTAAAATGCATAATTTTTTATTCGACTCCATTACTATGATAAACTGATTGGCACAAAAAGAAACAATAGTTGATCAGCAAGGCATTTGGTTGGGTAAAAAGATAAAAAGGAGAATTACCTCGATCTTATGAATCTCCTTCCGTAATGCATCCCTAAGCTGCTCTGTTTCCTAAATATTTCCAATGAATAAGTAAGAATTCTTTATTGCTGGAATTTGACAAAATATAAGAACTGTCCCCCATTGACTGTATCAAACTATTAGAATAACAGGTCATAATGATAAGCAGATAACTTGCAACCATTCTAGTACACACTCTTCTAGAAATATTCCAAAAAAAAAAAAAAAAAAATGCTTCAACAGCTGGCATAGCTAAAATATCATAAAAAAGAACTTCATGACTTAGCCTATAAAAGGATGCCATTACAATGGATTAATTACTAAAGAATGTGTCATACTATAAAGTTTGAAGAGATTAAAGAATGAAGGCTGAGAGAGTATAGTGCATGCACATGTTATTTTCATGAATGGAATATTGGCCATGATTCGTAAAATCAGGCAATCTCAGAATGTCTCATCTAGAAAGCCAGGAAGCACAGATATGATACGGGATACGGATATGGTACGATACGGATATGGAGATACAAAAAATTCTTAAAAATATAGGATACGATACGGCTGGATATGGTATATTAAAAAATATATAAATGATATAATATTAATATAGAAGCATAAATATTCAAGAAAAATTTAACATATAAACACAAATCATAACTCAAGAGCACATATATTTGAAAAGTAAGAATCATTAATATATAGTTATTACAAGCAAAAATCCTAAAAGATTAACATAAAAACTAGAAAAAAAAGAGAAAACAGCCATACCCAGCCATACATCAAAAGTCAGCCATATCCCAGCCGTATCCTAGCCATATCCGACACCGAAAAAACTAGAAAAGAGAGGAAAAACAGCCGTACCCAGCTATACATTAAAAGTCAGCCATATCCCAGCCGTACCTAGCTGTATCCGACACCGAAAAAATTAGAAAAGAGAGGAAAAGAGCTGGACACGTGATGGATACGTATCCCACCGTATCCCTGGCATATCCATATCGAAAACGTATCCGACATGGGTACGGCAGCCATTTTGAAGTATCCATGCTTCCTAGCTGGAAATCCTTCAAAGGCACACCTCATCACCATCTGCATCTGCACATAACTCTCAATATGCAAATATATATACATATACATACATACATACATACATACATACATATATATATATATATATATATATAAACTTATGATGCATGTGCAGATGCACATGGCTGCCAAATAATTTAATTAAAAACTTGACTTTAAAAAGACCTAAAAAATAATTAATTTGAAATATTTAGATTTATTTTTTATTAAATTGGAATTTTCTCTCAATGTCCATCAATGTTAGTAAACCATTTTCCATAGAAGTCTAGTACATCTCAAATACTTTAAGAAATCTAATTAAAGTTATTACGAGCACGCTTTAACATTTTGAGAGTAATTTGATTAGGGTTGGTTTTGGATTGAAGAATTTGGAGATTAAGCCACTTTTATCCAAAATTAAGGATATGTAAATACAATTATTTTTAATAAAAAATTTGTTGCCTTGGCCAACCAGGTGCCCGCTTAGATAGTGCCACCAAATTGCCACCTAGATGCCTGCCTACTTTGCATCAAGTTTGAATATGGGGGACAAATCAATTTATGAATTAGTATTGCATGTTAATATGTTGATGCTCAATTGACTTACAACATCTTTTTAATACATGGTTCATATTTTGCATTCAACCAATTTTGTTGCTTGAACATGCATCCTTATATTGTTAGATTTTGAAACTTCCTGGTCACCTTGACCTCTTGGCGACCACCAACACACCTACCAACTGTTTAGGCACTATCATTCCCTTGGCCCCCCATTTGCCGCTACAGTCTTTAAAAATATGATAGGAGAGAAGAGAAGAATATGCTCCTTCAGCACATGAGTTAACAGGTAATGCCGAAAATTTACTGCAGCCAGTATACACATATTCAGAGTCCTGACTCCTGGCCCAATTGGACATGTTAGTCCCTTGCCCCAACCATCAACAACGTTACCAGTACCACAAGCCTTCTGTAATTTCAGAAAACAAAAAAAAAAAAAATCCAGGTAGCTAGGCCAATAATTTGGACAGAAGGAACAAGTAACGAATGGCATTAATAACCACTGAACCTCATATTACATCTTACACAACTGAACCCATACATGTTCACATGCGTGATGAAGAATCCTTCTAAACCAGAGTATATATGCAAGTGTCACAGTATAGCATTCATGCAGTCATGTGCAAAAACATCAAACATTTAAGCATGATGAACCTAGACCCAAGAAAGGAAATATTACATCTTGCACGGTTGCAGAAAATGTTAAGACCCAATAATTGATAGAATGTAGTTAATGCTGGAAAATTCATGGGCTCCAGATTTTGTTGATGATAAAAGCTGTCTGAAATCATGGATGCCAATTTTCTTGCATTTGTCAATCTAGAACTATGATTTAGAGATTTCAACAATTGGAAATTCCTACACACATCTAACTTTATGAACAAAACAGCAGATTTGTCATAAATTGAGTTGGTTTTAGATTAAGCCAACAAACTTAGGTTGCATGAAAAATCTTATGCAAAAATGATGTACATCATAATAGCCTCACCATTGACTCTTAAAAACAATTCTTTTTTTTTTCTTCTTTCACCAAGTTCACTACTCTAACTTTTATATTCTTCCTCGGGGTTATAGAATGATGATCAGGAAATGTGTTATTTGATCAAATAAACGTCAAGTTCTCATTTAATTGAATTTATTTATTCTGGGGGAAAATATAATGCCTAAATATTCATTCAAGAAAGCTCCAATAAGTTCCACCAACCTAAATGCAAGGAGCTGATATACATTGCCTCCAACAAGTACAACTTCTTCCCACTGTATACAACCTACAAAACTGTCTTTACATGCAGAAACAGTTTACAGAGTTATAGACTCTGATTCATCCATGAAAATGAATGAGGTTAAGGTAATTTTCATATCCTATACTTAGCATTAACTAAATTAATGACGAAGACATTTTATTTATCTCCAAACAGCATTTGTTGAATATGACTAGAAATCAACAAAGGCAACATATTTTTATCATCATCATCGGATAGAAAATAGTTGTTCCTTCTTGATTTTCTTCTTCAAACATAAAGCAACTTTTAACACTAGATGTCCTTACCACTTTTGATAAGCAAGTAAATCACAAGCATCAGATTCAATGCATAGCTAGCTGATACAGCTTATGCTATTCTCTGATGCAGAAATTGAGTAGGTCAAAATTGTATAGCACATAATTATGGAACAATGAATTGTTAACAAAGCACCTTCATATAATGGATTTTAAGTAACAATAATAGTGCATGTTAGGTCTATCATTAACACGAGCATGAGAATAAATTAGCAGGTCACACAATACAGATTGCCACATCAAGATCTGAAATTTAGCATTAGGATTTTAAATAATACCTCAGAATGCCAGCCATCAACAACAAAGACATCTAATGAGTAGCCATCATTTGTTGAAAATGCATGTGCTTCTTGGATGTTAAGGCCAACCTCACCAAGCAATATAGTCAGCTGGAAATGTAAGAATACTGGAACTTTCACTGACCAAGATTATAAAGTAAGCAACTATTAACAAAATGCTGCAACCGTTTCTTCTAGAACTGGCTAATACTATTTCCTGCATAAGCACATACTAGCCAACGGAAAATTCTGCTTCCACCAAAAACAGAAACTTCCAGTGCCATGATTTCAGATATTTTATACTATTCTACAACAAAAACAGACAATAATTTGTACAAAATCATATCTCATAATTTCAAAATATTAGAAATGAGAATTTATAATGATTTTAATTGGGATACAAAAATGAATCACTAAAAACTAAAACTGTTGTATTCAAGTCAGTTGTTCATCATTTTTATAACAAGACTCCTATAAACCTTATAAAAGCAAAGGTTTGTCCATTATCTAGATACCGAATAATTTTTAATGCTGATTGTTCTTCAGCGGATATCACTTGTTTTATTGGTGAGATACTGAGATCACATTGACTCACTTGGCACTTGGTAATGTCTTCCAAATAAATATCACAAGTACATGGTGTGTTTTGATCAAAGAGAATAGGGAAAGTGTATTCTACTTGTCCTTCATAATCATTTTATAGTTCCTTATTCTCAAATACATCAGCAATTTTAGTTCACAGATTGGAACTTGTTGAGGGAATTCCTGCAAAATGTCAAAATATCTGTTCATGTGTCCTGCATAACTTTCACTCTTCATGTTGTCAAATTGCCCATGCTTGATCAATATTTGCTAAGCTTACAGATTAAAATTGATGAATAGAAACTATAATCTACTTAACAAATAATTAGTGCAAGTATGAGTTTGAACAACAACAACAACCACCTACAACAATATACATCTCACACAAGCAAGAACGGCCGCACTTATTCTCTTGAAAACAAATCAAAAAAATTTCAAAAATTCAATTAATGTCAGCTTATCAGAAAGTAGAACAGCCACCCTCCTGACACAAATAAATTCCCAGTGTACTAAGCAATTTTTTAATTTCCAAATATATTTTGGAAAAAATGATGAGGAATGAACCCTAATATGGTAAGAAGTTGGTCTACCTGACTGAGAAGCTTTGGCTTGTCATCAGTTGAAAAGGTAATTTCATGCATGGGCCTGCTGGATTATCAGAAAGCGAACAAACAGAATCAGTATTTCACAGCACAAATAGATATGATGCTCCAGGGTAAAAAACAGCTGCTTTGAAGGGGGGAATTACTTAAATGAATAGACTTGATAATCATATACAAACATACTAAAGCAGACAAAATCACACAGCCATGTAGAGCATAAATTGTAACTCTCACAGGTTGGTTCCTTTTTTTTTTTTTGGGTGTGCGTGTGTCATTTGGGGGGGCGCTGAACTGGGTGTGGACTGATAATATAACAAATATGCTAACAACAATTTTTGGAAGATTAAAATCAGTAAACAACAGAGCTATGTATATAACTCATCCATGATCAAGGAACAAACAATAAATCCATCTAATAATGACGAGGAAGACTAGTATAACAGTTTTGATGGAGACAAAAGAATCACGAATGGAATCAACAAAGCACATATGCAGGGTTTAGCAGAAGTGAGAGCTCCAAAACACTAACACCTCCAGAACTTCATGAAACAAATCAACAAACTGCAAAGAAAAGCAAAGCTAATGAAGGCTGACAAGAAGTTCATTCATATGCATGAAAGCCCAATGGATCTATTGTAAAACAACTAAAATAGCAAAGACAAGGAACACGGTTGGTGGTATAATAATCAACACCCTTATCCTATCAAGTTGGAACTGGCAATATATTCTTTTTCACAATAAGGGAGTAATTAATTATTTATGCAATACTAGTTGAAACACGGTTCGCTGAACTGGCTGGTTCAAGGTGTATGAAGCTGGGCCTGTTGAGGACCGGCATAGTTCAACCAGTTAAATCGAGACAAGACCCGTTTTGTTATTAAAATCCACTCACAATGATTCTTCGCTCGGAACTCTCGAAAACCGGCCCCCACCCCTCGGCTCAGGAGACCCGCAAACACCACTCCCTCCGAGTTTCAAGCCCTCTCTCTCTCTCGGCCTCTCTGTCCCCCACCCTCTCTCTCCCTCTCCCTCTCTCTCTTTCCCATTCCCTCTCTCTTTTCCTCTCTCTCCTTCTCCCTCCCCACTCCCTCTCCGGCTCTCCTTGCGTCAACACATCCCAAAATGGCATGGTACAAACCCATACCATGCCAAACCAATCACCATCCAGTACCTCCTCCAATACTAGTTTGGAAGACCTAGATTTAGTTTCCTACAAGATCTAGCAAAGTTATTTTGGTTATACATGCCTCTATCCTAAATTCCTGATCCATCAACAAAATTTAAGCAGTCCCTTCATCAGATTTCTTGAATTAAACATGCTGACACCATCTCAATTGGTTCTGGCCACTTTATTCTCAAAACCTCTTGTGCACACATTACTACCATACTCTTTTAGCTTTTACAGTTCAACAGCTATCATCTTTAATTTCTGGCACATATTTATGTCCTATGCTTCAAATAAACTTCCATCACTCATTTCAATCAGCCAGAAATGATTTTGGTTAACCCTGACCAGCCACCAACAGATCACCTTACAGAGTACAACAGTAAAAATTTTAATTAGATCAAGGATTCCCAGTATGCAACGAGTTGCGTGGTCAAAGACATTATGGCAATATGGCATTATGTATCAAGTCAAAGATCAAATACTTTCAAGCAAAGTGGATAACTGAAAATTAGCCTATATTTTATGTTCATCCTATTATCTCTTCCCTAGCACAACAAGGTCAGCTAGGGAGCTACATAAAATGAAGACACTCAGATAGAAGGCAGCCTACGAGTAACCTATAGTCCTCTGAAGCAAAAAGTTATATAACCTTTATAACATATATTGGATAGATAAAAGATACAACAAGGAATTTGATAGCAATTTCATTTTATCCTGTTCAATACAAAAGGGCAATCAAGATATAACAGATGCATCGTTACTTCTGCAGGAAGACTTGCATTTTTGTCATACATGTAGAGGTGAAAATGAAGCACAATTTGAGAAGTGCAGCAAATATAAGAATTGAAAACTACTGCTTTAATTAAATCAATGGTTCTAATTACAGTCCTATGCTGATATTTTTCCATTTGCAAAACCAAGATAACTAACCAAAAGAGTGAAAGTTCAAACATTTTTCTTTCTTTAAGGAGAGAAATATGATCAAGCAGTAGAAAAAGATCTTCCATGGAACTAGGCCAACCCACCAAAACTGCTGGAACTCTGAGCACCATAAAACTAGACTGCTCCTAAATAAAGGGAGATCTAAATCATATAAAACATACTAAATATTTAAGAGCTGCTTATTTAAATTGTGAATTTGAAAAAGAAAGTAAAAAGAATTTAAGCAAAGATGACAAGATATTAAGAAAAGATGATTAAAGGCATGTTTACCATAGTTTATGCAGGAACTGGCTAGCCTTACAAAGAATTTAAGATGATACATAGGCATGAACATATAAAGATGATTTTAGCATTAGAACAAATAATAGTGCAAGTTTTAAAAGTTACAGTTATTCTCAAACTACTGCTGAGTTTTCCAACATCAAAATGATTCAAGATGCAGAAACAAAGGAAAATGTGTACATAAGTCACTAGCATGAAGAGGACTAGTGGGCAAGATTTACCTGGTAAAGCATGCAAAGGTGTTTGTAGCACTATCTCCATCTTGAACATATTGCTTGCTGGCTTCAAGGGCAAGTGCCTCTAGATTCGCTGATGAGCCAAAGGCTGGAGGAGGGTGACTGCTGGGAATAGTATAATATATATATAAAGAAATTCATTGTGAATAAATAAATGCATCCATTAGAAGGCATAGAAGATGCACACAGAAAGTATAATTTTGACAACAGGAAAAAACATGGAATGTGAAACAAGTGGTAATTATACCTTTGCCTACTTAAGTAATTTGAAGTAGATTGAGCATCTTCCTCCCCTGGTTTGTTGGAATCAAAAGAATCAACTTGCCTGCCATCAAGGACCGGAGACACCTGCATGGGAAAAAAAAATGTCATCAGGTAACCAACCACACATGCAAGTTAAGGAGCGACAACATATCGTGGTAACCCAAACATCACAGAATAGAGTAGCCAAAACCAAATGCCAAACAAAAGCAAGGCAGTCATATCACTACAATCATCAAATAGTTGAAATAATTCTTATCTCAAAATGCTTCAAGACAATATCATCAAACAGCAGCACGAGACATTTCTAAATTGGAAGACTTTGAAGTGACAAATACAAGAACAGAAACAGCGCTTTGGAACCTGGTATTCTCTTCTTGGTACAAGAGATTAAATATTTTCTATTATTCAAACAAAAAATATTGTAAGTTCATGTTCTTTTATCACTTGACACATGCCAGTAACAAGCTTCAATGACTAGATTCATCGAATTGTATAACCAGGACGCCAAGATAATAGTTTTACAACATTTAATGACAGAAACAGAAGTTAAATTCTTGAAAAGAAAAACGTTTCACCCAATACCATAGCACAAATACAAGAAAACAAGTGGTGATAAAGCCCAAGAAATGACCATCAATAATTGGATTAACCCATGCTGAACAATTGGAGAAATTTTGACAGACAACAAAAGGTGAGCTGGCTGGACCTATACCTGAACTAATCGGACTGCAAAGGCGGGCCTATGGGCAGGATCACGTGCCTGCTCCAACAATTTCTTATGCGTGAGAACATCTTCTGCCCTCTCCACATTCACATCGATCGCATAGCTGGAGGAAAAAACGCAGTAAAAATCACAAACAATTGGGGTACAAAAAAGAGAAAAAAAAAAATACAAATAGAAACATAAAACTGGATCACTATACTGACAACAGGGTGGAAATAGTTCCAGTATAGGAAATCCGAAAACCCAGCGACCGAAACGGTTAAATTAATGGCGGAGCTTCTATAAACACCAACAATGCATGGTTTATTTGAACAAAAAGAACGAAAAAAAAAATCAAACTCATTGAGCGCAGATCAAGGACGAGCAAGATCTCCAGGTAATCACGCGGAAGGCGATTTCCAATCCTGAGTCCAAAGGAAAACATTCGAATCGACAAAAGTATAAATAAAAGACAAATCTACCGTGCCGGAAGGCGATTGAAGTGGGCCCAGAGCTCGTCCTCAAAGGATGGCGACAGCGCCTCAGGCCGCCCGGCCTCCCTGAGGCGGCGGAGCACTTCGTTGTAGACGTCCAGCTTGTGCCGCTGCTTCTGCTGCGGTCGCGGCTGTGCCGCCGGGGACGCGTCTGCCGCCCGACTGCCGCAGTTCTCCATGTTTTCCTCCATCGCCACCATCCACGAAACCACCAACAAAAGGGCAAGAAAAGGAGAAGAGAACCCGGCGAGGAAATAATGAAAGCGATCCCTCGGTCCCTTTTGCTCCCAAGATCCCTCCTTTCTCCAGGATTAGAGTCGGCGATCGGGGTCGTCGCGGCCTCCCATGGTTCACGTGAGCCAAAGACGAGACTTTTATCTCTTCAAAAGAAAAAGGAAAGAGAGAGAAGGGAAGCGGAGAACCGGAGATGTGCGAAGAGGAAGCGGAGAACCGGAGATGTGTGGAGACGGAAAGGCGGCTAGGTGAAGGTGGGATTATGGGCAGGGGCGTAGCAAGAGAAGCTTGCGGAAAGAAGTTAAGAGGATGCAACTCTCAGATGTAACCAAAAATATTAAAAAAAAAAATCAACGCTTAGGAAGCCCAAATACTTTACCAAATTGCTCCCCTGTAACAATTTCTTCCACGTTGTAATAAAGAATTGCCAAATCCACGCAATTATGTTACATAACGGATGGACCCTGTACCATTTTACCTTGATTTAATAGTAGTGTAAACTGGGAAAAATAGATGTGGGTTTATTATGCTGTGTTTTTTTTTTTAATTTACTAATAGTGGATAATTTAGATATGGATTTGAGGAGATGGTGGCGTTGGAGTCCAGGTGGGGTCCACTGATAAAACCACAGACTGGGCGCCGCAGGATTTTGTGCTATTTTGGCAAGGAAAGATTAGTGACCCAAAACAAGTAATCAACAGGAAAAGTAAGCAGGCCAGCTAACGCATGGCATATACATGTATAGATACGGTAGCTACCATAAATAATATTAGATGATAGAAATCAACCCAAAGATATAAAAACTCTTGGTGGACAAGGGCTGAAATTTAGATGATGATTAATCCGGGGATCAATTTTTTTTTTTTTTAAGTTTTTGGTCTATTAAACAAAGCAGGCCATGAGGCATGCTGGCTGTGCAAAAAAATGAATTATGATAATGCAGTCACAAATTATAGTATTTTTCCCTTTTATGAATCAAAGGTTTTAGATGTTATTGTTTGTAGATGCTACCTGAAACATGCTTTATTCCTTGTAAGCAATCTCAGTATTTATGTTACTTGAGTCATTAAAAATCATTAGATGTACATCTTGCGTGCAATATTTTGGAATTGACGATGTAAAAATATTTGAGCAATTCTATATTGTATCTTGAATAGTAAATATTGTGGTCTTGGGCCTCCATATATAATATAATAATTACTGATATCTCAATATTTTCAAGAGAAATTTCAATCTAATCAAATAATGTATTTACATATAATGATATTATTAAGTTTTTTTTGTTTTGATCAAGTACGATATCTGGTAATTAAAATTATTTATTATCTTTAATCCATGTTTTTTTTTTTTTTTCTGAAGTGATATCCGCAAGTTCAACGAAAATCATTGGGCCTATAATACATGGCTTGTTTTAATTGAATAAAGAAGAATGATGATATTAATAAATTTATACGGTTATTTTTCGATATTATGAATCATAATTAACTTGAATTGTTAAACCGGTAAAAAAACCATCCACATCTTATCCTACAAAATTGTAGGGTTTCCATGGCATGCTGTAGAGCATATGAACTCACTACATTCGAATTCATATATCATCAATTATTTGAAAAAAAATTAAAAAAAATAAAAAAAAGCCAACAAATTATCATATAACACTAAAGTTTATTTTATATATACAAAACATGTCCATGGATCTTGTTTTGCATGTGACATTTAAAGAGCTGGCGTAATAGTGGTGACATGCAAATTATAATATTTTATTAAGGCTGTTCAATCTATATCTGTTAGTTTTATTTGAGTAGGATAAATTAATTAGAGTAACTAAATTTAAAAGTTAATTCTTTTTAATACATTTAACTTAAAATCACATACTTACTTGTTCACAAATCCAATTCATTTGGTGTATTTCCTGCATAACAACTTCCATCCATACGATATCTTTTTTAATAAAAAATCTTAAATTCAACCAATTTTCATGAGCAGACAACCCTCTATTAAGCCAAAGTTTGTAGAGGACATTACCATAAGAAACATGATAAATCCCTGATCACATTATGGTTATCAGTGAGGTGTCATTAACCTTTTCATCTTGCTACCTTTTCCATGAAGATATAGATTATTCTTTCAAGCCATTGATTGATTATCCTATGCCACATGCTTTATTGCTTTATGACTAATGGGAGATATCGATCCATGTTTATCTCAAGATTGCCAACGCATACTATTGGATAATGTAATGGTTTCAGAATTTTGCCAAGGTAATCAATGAACATATAGCAATGAATCTTGCCTGATCCCAACTTGGATGGAAATAGATTATCCTAATTAACCAGATTTGATGCAAGGGATCCATTGAAAAATGGATATGTGAGTACCAAAAAAAATGATGTGACTGGACTTTGCCTTGATGACATTCACATCTGGTGGCACCTAACATGTGGGATATATAGGAATTTAGAGGTGAAGAGCCTATCATTAAAATTTCCTATAAGATAACTTTGAAAATGGCAAAGAAACCAAAAAAAAATGATAAAATAATAAGTTTGTCCCCCACCCCCACTAATGTCCATGTCGGTCCATTTACACCGTGCGGGGAACGTGAGGCCCGCGCCACACGGCCGCACGAAGATTGCGGCAGGTTAAAAAAGGTTCGTCTCGGATTGCTGATCTGCATCCACTGCACTTTCCTAGTTCTTTCCACATCGACCCTATTCAACCCTCTACAGAAGCATGCATCACCGTTTACACCGTGAGACTCTTCTCTCTGTCAAAAGAAAAAAAGAAAAAATTAGAAAACCTTACTTGATTGGAAGAGAAGAATAAAAGAGAAGAGAAAAGAATGATAAAAAAAATATGAATTTTCTCTAAAAGTTTTTTATAAAAAAAAATAAGAAAAATGGAGGAAAAACGAATCCTCTTAGATCTTTAATTTTTTTTCTCCTTCAAATCGTTCGGATTTAGAGAGAAAAAAATTAAAAATTAATAAATTTTTTATAATTTTTATCTTATTTTTTAATAATAAAAAATAAAATTAATATTATATTTCAATTCTAAGATTTGTTTCAAGCCTTCCATTTGATTGAGATTTCTATGGATGAAAAAAATCAACGGAAACAAAAGGAAAGATAGAGAAAATTAAAAGATAAGATTTTTTTTTTTATTCTTTTTTTAGATTTATGGGGTTCTTTTCAAAGGTATAATAGTAAAAATAGATTGTAATATCTTTTTTTTTCCTTTCTTCTTTGCTTCTGACAAAAAAGAAAGAATTTTTTTTTAAAAATTTTAACTCAAAAAATATTTTATACTTTTTTTTTTCTTTTCTTCTCCAAACTCCCAATCGAGGCATAAAGCTATCAGAGTATGTTTTGTCTCTCATCTTTCTTTACATCGACTTTTGCTTCTCATCAAGATTAATTATATATATATAATAAAACTTAAAGCAATATTAAACTATTAATTAAATTGAGTTTATTTGTTACATGAGGTTTGAATAATAGATGTCCTCTATCTATCTTTTAGTTTAAAAGTTATAAAAAGATGGATGAAAAAGCAAAGTTGTCCATTCATACCAATTTGCATCTTTCCAAATTGGAAGAATACAAAAAAATGATGGATAAAACATATAATGGTGGATCCAAAAATTTTACTTTGTGGGGATATAATAAAAGAAGTAGAATATCCAGAGAGAGAAAGAAAAAATAAAATATTATTTTTTAAAAATAAAATTTATAAAAAATAATAATATATAATATTTTAAATATTTTTTATAATAAAATATTATAAAGGAGCATCGTGTGCACCATCCATTGCATCATGGATGACTGACACAACCATAGGCGACATGCATCGCATAGTGCATGGTCCCGTGCAGCCCCGCACAACCATCTATTGTGCGATGGATGGTGCATGTTATGTGCCGCACCAAGCGATACACAGTAAGGGATCCATTCTTTAGATATAAAAGATAGATGGATGGGATTGAGATAGGATATTGAAAATTAAATAAAAAAATAATTAATAAAAAAAAAAAAAGAAAGAGAAAGAGAGAGTGAGAGAGATCAAAGTGGTATAAGAGAGAGAGAGAAAGAGGGAGATAGGACATATGAGTCGTTAAAGAGAGATAATGTATGTCATAATTACTCTTTTGATGTAGTTTTTTTTTTTTTTTTTTACTTTTTTAAGATTTTGCATGAGTTATGGGGTTAATTCATAAAATTAATAAGATTAAATTTAATTTTTTTTATTAACATATATATATATATATATATATATATTTTGTAGGATCAATTGACCCTACATTTAACTTCATGGATCCACCAATGGGAGCATAGATGCATAGATTTTTGCATTAATAAAATTATCCCTCATTATTTTTTATAATAAAACTATAATATTTTTTTACTTTTTCATTAATATTATATATATCATTAATAATATATTATTAAATTTTATTTGTAATTATTCTAATTTTAGTACATAGTTTTGATAATTATAATTAAATATTTAGAATTATCTTCTATTTTTTTATTTTTATTTACTATTTTTAATTAACTATTTGTATGATATTAATTAATTTTTTAAATTAAATTATAAATTAATTAGTTGTTTATATAATTAATTCATTAATAATTAATTTATAAAATTACTTATTAAATTAAATTAAATTAAATATGAATTAAGAATTCTCACAATAACAATATACTTGATATGGACCAAGCGTGAATAAATTTTTTTAATTTTTTTATATAATTAGAGATTATAATGATTATAAGTTTATATATTATTTATTTTTTTAATATAAATAAATATTATAAATCAATAATAATAATAATATTTTTATTAAATAATAGTCTAATAAAAATATTATATTTTTTTATTTTTTATATCAAATAGAGAAAAAATTATTTTTATTTATTATTTTATATTTTATCCAATATATGAAAGGATGGATAAAATATCCATCCATCCCCATCCCCTTACTCGTCTATCCTTCCCCTGCCATCCTTCATTCTTTCAATCAATTATTCACACGAAATAGAGGGTAAAAGGTGACCTCTTGCATCCAAAAGTCTTTGTACCATGGCACACCAGTTTTTTCTCCGTATATTGTGTTTGTGTCTACATGACTTGAAATAGACATACGAAGGGAAAAAAAATTGCCACAAACTGACCATGAATTGCACCAGCATTTGATTTATACCAATCATAATTTCCTTTTTGATGGATTATAGTCAAATTAGACCTCAGCGATATTTGCTTAAACTTACTAAACTAGTAAAATGCTTAATGGATTATCTCCCATGGTGTAGCTCATTGCTTACGGATGCTTCTATCGAAAAATAGAAATAATTAACAACCGTTCCTTTGATTGACCATCCTTTGATATGTAACATCTGTTGATTGAAAGTTTGGTTCCCATCTTACAATTCCTTGGTTGTTTAATTTTCATTCCTGGCACCGCATTGCAACTTTGCATATAGTTACAGATAACCATGTGCATATGGATACAAGCATATGCAAGGACAACACTACCATATGCACGGGGACAATATAATTCTTTACAATAATTGGCACTAACATGCGAAACCCCAAATAAATGTGCTGGACCAAAAACTAACCATCAAAGACCCAGAAACCAGACTTCCCTTCACACACCCCCCCCACCCCCACAACCCCCACCCCCCCCCCCCCCCACAACAACCAAAACCCTAAAAAAAATAAATAAATAACCAGAGGCAAACGGGCTAAAAAAAATCGATGCCAGATCCAGGCAGTGGAACGAAGCACGTGGGTTGGGAATCTAGTCAATGGCCGGTTAGGGTGGACCACATCCTCCTCGTGTTTGGCATGACTCCATGAGACGAATATGCCGATGTACAGGCGGAGAACAATGGATAAGGTTGACAGTGCAAACACGAGGCAGCTTTCATTGATCTAATTTTGTCGTGGTGGACCAGGCTCCCACTGCTGATGGAGGGGCTTTCGTCAGCATGAGCTGGTCTATCAGAGAATATCCTCCAGCACGAGTACGGATAAGGTTTGGTGCTCGATAAACGTGGCATCCAATAGAGAGATGCTTGGGTTTATTTGGTCTTGCTTGCCTATGTAAACTAATCCTAAGCTGACATAAATCGAACCAACTAGCCTTTTTTCAAGAGATATATGATGAGTGGAAGGGCAATTTCATGTCACTTGCTGCCTACCATGACATTCCATGCTCAATGATCAGGCTCACAATTTCTTGATTTTACCACTATTGATATCTGAAACCAAAGCATCCTTACATATCCCAAACGATCCAAGATAAATTGTCGGAACTTTGGCTCGTTAAAATGTGCAATAAAAAATAGGATACGATTGAAGTCAAGGAAGTTTGGTCTTTTAAAAAAGGATTTCAACCCAGATTCTCGCTAGAACTATCAAAGACTATCAATATGGTCAACTAGAACCTTCAATTCTGGGAGCAAGTTGCTAATCTCTCCTAAATTATATGGAATTTTTTTTTTTACTATTGGTGCGAATACAAGGATAGTTCATCAGTTACACGTGGAATAAATGGTTTTACAATATGAATTATAAAAGATGGAACCAATTGATTAACCAATTCCATCCCTTCAAAGAGGTTATGGAAACTCATACAAAGACGTACACCGACAAGGTTCATGTTGATACAATGACAGGATGTCGTGCTGTCATTTCTTTCTTGAAGGATCGCTATTAGGTGGGAAAGCACTAAGGAACTAAAAGTTGACACCAAAGAGATGAATCCACCTGCTATCCGAAAAAAAAAGATGAATCCATCTGTGAGTGACGATGCTTGTCAACATTGTCTACACACCGGGAAGATAACACCATAGCGATGGGGAACATGTGCTCTACAAAAGCATAAAATGTGATGATGGGAGGAAGTCAATTTATATGACAGAGGGAACAAAGAATCGAGAAAACATGGGCATGATCCAACGCTCTTCATATTCCCCATCCAAATAAGTCGCACAATGTTTACCAAAAAAAATATATATATCACAATACACTCGCGAGTTCGATGGGCATAATTATCTGAGCTCCCAGACCCTCTCACCATTATCATATTGCGCTCATGATGTAAACATGACTATCCAAAACTTTTCTGGAGGGAGAGTTAGAAAATACGACATTAAATTCAATTCTCGGGCAAATAAGTCATTGCAAATGTGTTATTTTCCGCTTCAATTGCAAATGACCAGGGATCGGATAAATTATTAGATAGAATCATTGTACCATATAGGACATAAGCAAAATCAATAAAAAACTTTATAAATTGGATGGTTTTTCATTACTTCTAATTAACAATTAATAATAGTTTCGTAAGAAAAAAAAAAAAAAAGATAGATCCCATCATGCTTCGAATAAAATCTCTACTTAAAATGCAAAATGGTGGGATCCGCCATGCTAGTAGGTCCCATCATAAAAAGAAAATAATATCTTCATATAAGAATATATTGAATAAAATTGACAAACAATGTATCATGCATTATGCATGTGGTGCAGAGAAGCACGTCTCTTCTACCTACTAAAATTTTATAATTATTTAAAAAATTATTTTATTATAATAAAAAAATATAAATTATTTTTAAAATTAATATTATATTTTAAAATTAATATTTTATTAATTTTATTTATATTTTATGTGATAGAATGATCCTATCCGATAATTTTTTCGGAGGACGGCCATGAAGGATAGGCTCACATATAGGCTCCACGGCATAAAATTCTTCATATGAGGTTTGAGTCTTATAGCGTTACTTAGAAATAGTGATATCTGCAGGGTGTTTGGTGGGACCGAAGAGGTTTTTATGTCAGCCTTACAAAATTTGTCATTTGTAAAACAGGCATATGCGCGTGAAATAGACCATGGATGGTCAGTCCCCTTCATGCTTGGTTTTTGGGCATCGGCTATTGCACGTTTATGTAGGAATAGCTTTATACCCATTTTTTATGCCAATGAAATCCATTTATATTACGTCCCTAGTTTTAATTTCACATTGTAAGTTATGAAAATATAAATATTATAACATGACAATCAATATGAAATATATATTATATAACAGTACAACCATAAGAATTATTATTCTTTCCATAATTTAATAATAGTACATTATGTACCACACACACTCTAAGTTCATTTGTTGATATACTATGATAATAATTAAAATATTAAAAAATATAATAATTTTATCTTAATTATTATAATATTATATTATATCTATGTTATTATATTTATCATAAAAAAATTTAAAAATAAAAAATTAATATTTATGATAATATCTATATTTATAATTTACAGACGCATCATCTTATTGGCAATAGTTTATTTAGGATGATAACATTTTATTTATTATTAAATGTAGATAGCACCATATATTAAGATATTTCTAATATATTAGTCATTTTTCTATAAATTGAAGATAATATATGGGCCTAAAATATTATATAATGGAATATATTACCGCAATATATCACTATGTAATATATTTTATTCTTGAATAATGTAATATACTATAATATTAAAATATTGTGATATCTAATATTACACCTTAACATTGATATCATATTAAAAAAAAATTATCATATAAATAGATTATAACCTGCTATCCTATTTTTTTCAAAAAATTTTAATAGTTTATTTTTAAAAAAATTAAATGAATAAATTTTATTTTAGCAAAAGTATATGTCACCGTAATTATTTTCCTTGTTTCTGGTTTTCTTGTTCTTCAAGCATGCAAAACACCATCCAGCGCATTGCTCTTAACAAATCGACCACTTGAAGCCGCCACTGGTACACCTCATTGTTCTAATCGTGACGTGATGGTGGATCCCAGTGTTACGTGGGAAGAATGGCCCTTGAAGGCCTGTAAGGGTCGCCGTTCGTAGCGCGCCACAGCGCTTAGCTTGGGTGGGGCCGCGGGAGTTCGCCTCGTCGGGGAATATTCGGGGGAGGCAAAACCCAAAAACGGCTCCGACAAGTACCAACTAAATAATATTCGAAAAAAAATATATTACTCATATCTTATCTCCAAAATTCAAATCCCAAAGGCACTTGCTTTATCTTTCTTTTTAATCTTCGATACAAGGTCAGCGTTGGCGAAATTTATAGCCGTTGCCGGCCTTCTCCAATGTCTCACTGGGTTGAGTTGACTCGGTCCACCCAGCTGGACAAAACCAGGCTGCGTTTGATCCATTTAGCTCCAGAGGCTGGGGAATAAAGGATAGAAAGAAACAAAAAATTAAGAGCTCTTTATTTTAATAGATAAAAATTATAAAAAAAATTGATCAATCTTTTTTTTTTTTTATCAATTTACTTATGTTTTCGTACTTAGATATATTATTTTTTCATGAATATCATTTACCTATGAAATGAGATAAAAGTACTACTGATCTAAATGATGGATAAATCATTTTTTTATGAACTAAAAAAATAATAATATTATTTAATTTTTAATATATCTTTTAATATAATAATATATAATACTAATCTTATATATAACATAATATAATAATATTATTAAAAATAATATTTTATTATTTTATTATAATATATTATTATAAATAATATAATATTATACTATAGTATATTATTTTATTGTTATAATATAATGTTAATATATTATATTATTATTATAATAAAAAAATATAATGTACTAATATATTATTTTTAAAATATATTAATATTATATACTATATTATAATATTTATTTTATTTTATTATATAATATATTATATTATATTATATATAATATATATTATTTATATTTATGAATATATATCTACTACAAGAAAACTGACTATTAGTGATGGTTAATTGCTGTCGCTAATAGTCAGTTTACCGTCGCTAAAAATTTAACAGAAATATCCTAGTCGTTAATTATCATTATTAGCGACGGCAAAATTATCATCACTAATAATGATAATTAGCAACGACTGTCGCTAATAGTCTTTTTATTTTTTAATTAAAATTTTAGAAAAAAACTATTAGCCATGGTCAAGTCATTGCTAATACCATGGCTAATATTTTTTTTTTTTAATTAAAATTTTAAAAAACTATTAGCGAATGCCGTCGCTAATACTGTCGCTAATAGTTTTTATTTTTTTAAATTATAATTAAATATTTTAAAATATATTTTATAGTTATTTTTTAAAATTTATTATAAATAAAATAATAATTATTTAACATAATTATAAATAAAAAATTAATTATATTACATTAAAATATAAATTATATAATTTTATAAATTTACTTTATAAGTTTAAAAATTACATACATATAAAAAAAATAGGTAGCATATGGATGTAGCATCTTCATGAGTGAACATCTTAATAAATTGAAATATAAAAAATAGGTACAAGAAGAAAATATACTAAAAAAATTATGTATAGACATGCAATCAAGATAATAAAACGGTACTGAGCGATATAAACCAATTAGGACAATTATAAAAACTATAACATAGTTTTAACATGTAAAAAAGAAACAAACAAATTATTAGATGCTAGCATTAATAGAGATGGAGATTTTAATAACTTGCTAGCTCATGCATGCTTTTAATATAATAAATAAATAAATAAATAATATATATACAAATTGATGCTTAACACATCATAACTAATTATTCAACATCATTCAATATTAATGCCTAAAATTAATGAAACATGAGGTTAACATAAATATCTGAGGAGTAAAATTTATCCTTTCTGAGGTCATCAGGATCGGCATGGACAATAACAACCCTTTCAATAATAAAATTTGGTCCACTGAGAGGAATCTGCAAAAGAGAATAAATATGGAAGAGTTTAAAAGATAGAAAGAATAATATCTCATTAAAAATATATTAAATATAAAAGAAAATAAATAATCTGCTTGTCAATAATACTAAAATTAATAGTCCCTGAAACATCAATCCAAAACTACATAAACATCTAGTATTTCAGTAACCAGCTATGCATAATGCTTCAATAAACTTGCTCAAGCATAAGTAAAATATCACTTTTAATACCAAGTCATTTTTAAATATTATAGAAACAACAATGCAGCATCATAAAGTGGCCATGACAAATAGATCATATCATCTTCACCAGCAGTCACATTTCCAAGATCACTAGCATGGCGGTTCTCATTTTTAGGTGCCCCATGTTCTTTTCCAGCAGGATTAAAATGCGGCTCTGCATTTGAAAGAACATTAGAATAACCCATAAATCAAGTACTTCAATCACAGACAATGTTGAATCTCAAAATAAAAGCTCGTTATCAATAGACATGCAACCATTGGTGGTGTCACCAAGAGCGTGAACATAAAATCTATTAAGCCCTTGAGCCTAGAGATGTTTGCAATTACCTTAGTAGGATTGCGGCCAGAGCTTGGGGAGGTGGGAGGCGGCCGGAGCTTGCGAGTGGGGGCTCGGGGAGGCGGGAGGCTGCCCGATGATCACGGCAGGGGGCTCGAGGAGGCAGCCAGGAGCTCAGAGAGGTGGAAGGTGGCCGAGGTCTTGCGATCGAGGGCTTGGGGAGGTGGGAGGCAGCCCGAGCCTCGGGGAGGCAGTCGGGTGCTTGCGACTGGGGGCTCGGGGAGGGGGGATGCAGCTAGGGGCTGGTGGTCGGGGGCTCGGGGAGGCGGCTGGGGTCTTGGGGAGGCGGGAGGCGATCAAGGGCTCAGGGAGGCGGGAGGCAGCGGGGGCCTGATTCGGCAAAGGAGAGATGGTCGGGGCCCCGATCCGGCAAGAGGAGGGTGGGAGGCTGATCCAGCAAGGGGAGGCGGGAGGGGGCCGATTCGATAAGGGGAGCGACGGGAGGAGGCGGCAGGGGACTCGATCCGATAAGGGGGAGGTGGCAGGGGGCCGATCTGGCAAGGGGAGTGATGGGGAGAGAAGGGGGAGGCAGTCGACAGTCTAATTCAGCAAAGAAAGTGGCAGGGGGAGAAGGAGGAGGTGGTCGACGGCAAGGGGAGAGCTCGAGGAAGATGATATGCATGTGGAGAAGGAGAGTGGGGGAAAACTAGGGCACACACGAAAAGGAGGTGGGAAAAAATGAGGGTGCATGGGAAAGATAATAGGTGGAAAGGAGGGAAGTTACTAGCGATGGCTAAATATTGTCACTAATAATAAAAAAAATCCATCGCTATTTTTCTTTAAATATGGTATAATTTTAAAATTTAAAGTCTATTTTTGATTTTCATTATTCATTATCTAAATAATTATCGTTAGAGTATCGTCACAAAAAATCACCTTGATCTAGTAGCCCTAGCTATGTCGATCAATAAAATTTAATTTTGACGGTCACGAACGATCGAATAAATGATCTGATAGATAGAGACCACCGATGGATCCAAAAACTTGCAATGATGATCTCGATGATATTTGTAACATACTATCAAAATTTAACTTCAATCAGACATCATTATTATGATCAATTTAGCCTGGAATGATTTTGACCGTTAAATAAAAAATAAGTGATCAAAAGGCCAAACGACGTCCTATTAAGATAATTTTTTAGGTAAATGATATTTGCTACTATTTTAATCATTTGTACGGTGGTGATTGTAAAATCTAAACTGTATGTATATGAACCATTCATGTTAAACAGATCTTACGAAAGCACAAATATAATTACTTAGGGATTTTAAGAATAAGTATCAAGAAATATAGTTTTGGATCGTTTATACATGGTTTGAATTTTACGATCATCACCGTATAAATGATCAAAGTAATAGCAAAGATCATTTATCTAAAAAATTACCTTATAATCGAACGTCATTTATCTTTTTGATTACTCATTTTTTATTTAACGATCCAAATCATCTCTTACTAAATTGACCATGATAATGATATCCGATCGAAGTAAAATTTTGATAGTGTACCACAAATGTTATTAAGATCATCGTTGCAAGTTTTTAGACCCATCGATGGTCTCAATCTATTAGATCATTATGCGGTCGTTCATAACCGTCGAAATCAAATTTTATTGATTGACATAGCTAGGGCTACTGGATCGATGCGATCTTTTGTGACGATACTCTAATGATAATTATTTAGATAACGAATGGTGAAGATAAATTTTAAATTTTAAAATTATATCATATTCAAAAAAATAAAAAAAATTATTGATTATTAGCGATAGCAAATGCCGTCCCTAATACGCTTTCTATCGTCGCTAATAAGTTTAATAAAAAAAAAATTTATTAGAGACGGCGATAACCATCACTAATACTTTTTTTACGGTCGCTAATAAGTTTAATAAATATATATTTTTTTACGATGGCTAGATCCGTGGTTAATAGTGCCGTCGCTAATGATTATTAGTGATTGTCGCTAATAAATTTAATAAATAATTTAATAAATTAAATAAATAATTTAATAAATTTAATAAATTATTGATGAAAAAGTTGCTGTCAGTAATGCTGTCGCTAATACCCCCTATTAGCGACGGCGAAAATACCGTCGCTAATGACCGTCATTAATACCTTATTTTCTTATAGTAATCATATAATATTACATATTATAATATATAAAGTTTAATATATTATGATTTAATATATTATATTTTATTATTATATATAATAATATTTATATAATAAAAGATATTATGGAAAATATGGATTTTAGCAACTTATCCAGCAAACTAGTAATGCAAAATAATATAGATAATAAATTTTTAAGTTATTTTTAATATATAAAAAATATAAATAAATTATTTTTTATTTAAATATTTTTTAAAAAATATTTATTAAAAAATATTTATTAAAAAATATAAATTTTTGGATAAATTTTTTACCTTCAAAGCAACGGATGCTAAAGGGAAATGCTAGTGGACATGAGATGGATGGTATGCTAAATCCACCTTGAAATAACACGACACTATCTTTGGGGCGACCTGTGTTTGTGATGGGAATAACCAAGTGGATGATACCACTACCCACCAATTTGAGCCAGAAAGCTATTTGGATCGAAGAGTTTATCTACAAATTTTTCTCGGACTGGTTTTTGTATGTGTGTGTGTATATATATATATATATATATATATTATCTCGTATCATAATCAATGTGCACTTCTGACGATCGGTGATAAACTCCACAGGTGAACAGATGATGATGTAAGAATCCACATCGCCATTGTCTAATGTGCCCACACGGAGATCGGCTAATGCTTGTCCAAAATTACTGATGTCCCATTTGCATACTTGATCAATGTACTGCCCTTCAGGGCGATAGATTCATGATCTCTTAATACTTATGAGCAAGTTAATTCACTGTAACTCTGTACTTTGAGATCAATGATTTTGTGATCTCTTATGATGGTGCTATATGGCATGAAATCGATTTATTATACCAACACATGGAGAAATACTTTGTGCACTGCATATGATGCACAAAAAATACATTGTCCTATCTGATTGCACCATTTGATTTTCATTTTCCAACATGCATTTAATACTTGAGTTT
Organism: Elaeis guineensis; assembly: GCF_000442705.2. Taxonomy (NCBI): domain Eukaryota; kingdom Viridiplantae; phylum Streptophyta; class Magnoliopsida; order Arecales; family Arecaceae; genus Elaeis; species Elaeis guineensis. Next base: position 12,550,574 of record NC_026004.2, on the reverse strand, counting down.
TATTTTTTTATTTAAAATTTTTGAATAAAAAAATTATTTTTTATTTTTTAAAAAAATTATAATATTCTGAAGATATATTATAACATTCTGTAGCCAAATCATGATTTCCTCAATGCAGGATGTCATAAAAAGGGAAAGATATTTTTGTCATTGAAAAATTTATAATTTTTTAATGATGAAAATATCCTTCCTTCTAATAATTTTCGGAAGAAAAATTATGACATCTTATATAAAAAAAATCATAATTTGACCACAGGATATCATAAAAAGAGAGGGATATTTTCATCATTAAAAATTTTATGCGCATTTAATGACCGTAATGTTTTATTTTTTTGTTTGAAATTTTGAATGGTAAAAATGCTCCTTCATGTATGACATCCTACAGTCAAATTATGACATCTTCAATACAGAATGTCATAAAAGAAAAGGATATTTTTGTCATTAAAAATATCTATATTTAGAATGTCATAATATGATCTCAGAATGTCAAATATTTTTATTATTTAAAATTTTAAATAAAAAAATAAAATTATAAATATTAAATATATATTAAAAAATAATGATTATATTGTATATTTTTTTGTATATTTTTTAATTATATTTTAATTATATTTTTTGTAATTATATTAAAAAATTACAGATAGAAGAGTATATTTTTTTTGTATCATGTACAAAAAAATTTTCGTCGTAGTTAAACTCTCCACTGCTGCAACTAATGGATGCCACAGAGTTTTTTTTTTTTTTTTTATTTTTTATTTTCTTTGAATTGTCAATGATAGCGTATGGTTCGGAATATTCCCTTTATCGCCTCTCGGATTGCCCATTCGACATTCCTCTTATTGCCCCTCGGATTGCATTCGAGAGTTCGTGCTTGCTCCGTTAGCCATCGTAGTCCATTAAATTAGACCTCTCAAGATTCGCAACCGCCGAAATTAAACCCAAATAATGAGGTTATTCCCAAACCCCCTTCTCCAAAAGATCCTGGAGAAGATCAGCTACGCAGTTTCCAACAGCAAAGCCCCACCACCCATGTAATACTGACACGTACCCTCTTTTTAATCTTTCCATCCTCTGCTTTCCGCCCCACCTCTACCTCTCTCTCTCCAAAGGCGGCCGAACTCCCCGGACAGCACGCGTGTCCCAAATAAAGAACGTTGGTACCTAAAAAGGGGAAAGAAATCTTCATAAAAATTATAAAGAAAGAAAAAAAAAATTAAATTTTTTTTAAAATAATATAAAAAAATTATTTATAAGAATAATTTAAAATCTAATTTTTTTATCAAAATAATGCAAAAGAGAAAAACGCCATTTTGAATGGCATTTTTTCCCCCTCCACATCACCCATTTTTTCCACGATGGCATCGTCTCAAAAAAAAAAAAAAATGAAACGTCATTTAAAATGACTTTTTTAAAAAATATCATTTTAAATGATATTTTTACAAACGCCATTTTAACTGGAGTTTTTAAAAATGTCATTCAAAATGGCGTTTTCTATTTTTTCTACAAAAAAAAAGAAAAAAATTGAGAAAGAATGGAAATAAATAATTTTTAAAATTTTAAATTAATAAATAAATTAAAATTTTAATTTTTATTGAAATTTAAAATATAAAAATTTGAATTTGTAATTCAAATAAAAAAAAATTTAGATGATTTTTTTTATCGAATTATTTTTTTTAAAAGAATGTCTAAAAAAAATTTTAAAAAATAAAAAGTGCCATTAAAAAATCAAAATTTTAAAAAAATCGAGAAAAATAAGAATTATAATTTTAAATTTAAAAGAAATAAATTTTTTAAAATTAATTAAAATAAAAATATCATTTCAAATTACTTTCTCAAATTAAAATTAATTTATTTAAGAAATATTAGAAATAAATAAAAAAATAGCCTAAAAATTTCATAAAAATAGAAAGAAATGAAAAAAATAAAAAAATAATATAATTATAAATTTGAATAAAAAAATTAAAATTTTAATTTGAAGTAAAATTTGATAAAAAAATAAATGCATAAAAAAGTAAAAAAATGAGGAAAAAATGTGAAAAAAAGAAATTTGTAAATTAAATTTTTTAAAAAATAAGAATTTTAATTTTAATTCAAATAAAAAATATAATTTCAAATTACGTTGTCCATTTCAAAATATTTTTTAAAAAATTATCTCAAGAAAAGAAAAAAAATATTATAAAAAATAAAAAATACCTTAAAAATTAAAAAGAGAAAAAATGGTAATAAAATAGAAATTATAATTATAAATTTAAAAAAAAAAATTTAACTTTAATTTAAATTAAAAATTATCATTCAAATTACTATCCTCATTAAAAAATTTAATAAATCAGAAAAAATCAAAAAAAATAATTAAATAAATTATGAAAAAAATTTAAAAAAATTAAAAAAAAGAAAAAAAAAGAAAATACCGAAGGGAATGGCATTTTCTCCTTTCCCCCCTTCTTCTCTCCTTCTCCCTCTTCTCCCTTCTCCCTTCTCTCTCTTCTCCCTTCTCCGGCGTCTCTCCGGCGGCACGACGGTGAGCTGCCTCCTCTCTCTCCCTCTTCCTCTCTCTCCCTCTTTTTCGTTGGCCACCGACGTCAGAAGGTCGGTAAAAAAATATAAAGAATAATTTTGAATTTTAAAAAAAAATTAATTTTAAATGAAATAAAAAAAATCATTTCAACTTACTTTTCTCATTTAAAATTAAAATTTTTAAAAAAATATCAAAAAAAATAAATTTAAAAAATAAAAATTACTAGAAAGAAAGCCAAGGGGTCGACTCACAGAGTGTGGCAGCCAAAAATTTTGCGAGCTGTTAAGCCCTTTTAGCCATGAGTCGATTCATGGGTCGACTCAAAAATATAAACCTATTTTTCTTACAAAATACACTTCCAAAAATGTTGAAATTGCCTCCAATAGATTACACATCTTTTGTTCTTACTCTTGAGACTTCCGAATCAGATCTGATAAAATTACGATTTTATCTCTGAAATACAATAAATCTTTTTTCAAGCCAAAATCATTAGTAATCCCCTCAAATACTTTGTGACCATCAAAATCAATTCAAAGAGTAACATTCGATATATTATTATTTACGTTATAATTTTTATAGTCCTTTCAGCATAACTTTTTCTCTCCTAATATTCTGAGACACGTTCGAGTATGTGTATCCATATGCACAAATCATAATATCCGATCATTTAAAATTAAATAATATAAAATAAAATTAATATTTAATATTATTAAATAGAATAAAAATATCAAACGTATAAAAAAATAGTATAATAAAAATATAAAAAATACTAAATACAAATATAACAAAGACTAAGTCCCACAAGGACGTCGCGGTGCCCGTGGTCGCTTGGACCTTCTCAGGAAGGTCCTCACCGGCTGCTCCTACTGTGATGGCTCCTCCCCTATATCAGTGGAAGAGATCTGTTGATCATACTGCTCAGGAATAACTGATGCTCTCAGATCATCTACGGACTGAGAGACCCGTTCAACTCTCTTATCTGGATACACGGATAGACCTGAAAAGAAAGTATCATACTCATGTGGCCAACTGGTACCTGGTGATGTCATCTGGGGGATGTAGGAAGAAGAAGGCGCTGCCATCTGTGGATCAAAAGGCGGTGGCATCTGTGCAGCATCGAATGATGACATCTGCGGAATATGCGGTGATGGCATATGTGAAACATATGGTGACGACGTATAACTCATATCTGACGCTGGAGCTGCTCCATACCAAGACGTACAGGTATGTGGATCAACACCAATCGCCACCAATGTTCCAAAACTTGTTCTCTCTATCTCCCGCAGTATCCGAATCTGCTCGTCCTCATCAGTCATAGATAAAGCACGACGAGCGTCCAACACGAGATCCGACATAGAATCAGTCTATAAAATAAAAATAAAACAGTCAGTATAAAACAGTCAGTATAGTGTAAAATATAAAATAAAAATATAACATAAATAACATAAAGTAATTTTCATAATTTTACCAAAAGACGCACAGTAGAACTCTCGTCCTCGTATCCAGAAACTGCATATTGAGACTGTCCAATGACTCACACCGTAATGTTAAAAAATCAAGCCATGTAGTCATCAGTATATGAACGGTCTCTCAAAATAAGATCACCATGAACAATGTGATCTCAACGTACATTCCAAATATCGATGTACTGTGCATGTCTGATACGTCAGTCAATACGAGCTCTCCCTCATCGATCAATACGATGAAGTCCCTGGCTGGTATCAAACTGCTCTGGGATGCCCTGAGTCTGACCAAATTGCCGCAGGACACGATCGAAAAGATGCCACTCTACCACATCAAAATAAATAAGTGACACCCTAGCAGTCCATATGTCATGTCCAACTGTACACATCTGCGGCAGTATAGCCAATATCCCATCTGTATATGGCTCCCACAAAAATTGATATAGTTAAAATAAAAAAAATTAGTAAGCTAAAATTTTAATAGATTATGAATACTGTAAAATGATATTTGTAAAAAATTTAAAATTTACCCGTCTAGATGTATCAACTAATGTATCCAACTGGCACGTATAAATCCGTGCCACTTTCGTCGATACGTGATGAATGTTGAATGCAACGTTCCATCTGTTTCACAATGTATTAATATTAAATAAATTTAAAATAATAAATTTGAAATAAAAAATAATATTTCAATACCTGTATCCCAATGGTCCGTTTAGTCTGAATGGAACATCAGGATCCTGCTGCTCTGATGGCATCTCGAGCAACTATCGTCGTAATGGACTGATAGTCGACATACGCTCCCATACTCAAATCTGTAAATTTTAAAAATTAAATAAATGATATATCCAATGTAAAATATAATTAAATATTAAAAATAAAAATTTTTAATTCACATACCTGTAATAATACAAGATAATCACTAATCTCACTCTGATCAGTATAAGAACCCCGACACATAGCTCTGTATAGGCAAGCTAGTACTGCACTGCCCCAACTGAGTCGACGAGTGAAGTCTAAATCCTCTAATAATGGCAAAAACATTAACTTTATCTTATTCGATGAAGTATCGGGTAACAGGACACCACCTAACAACTGCAGCACCTGACCCCTAACATACTGCTGCACCATCTCCTCTGGTGCATCATCCGCAATATGAAAATATCGATAACGATCATCCAAACACTCAATCCTGAGTCGTGAATGATCGAAAAAATATGCGTCAGGCTCAAACCCTAACAATCGCAAGCACAAAGCCTGCCACTCCGAAATGGTAAGCGTGGGATCAACTCTGGTAACTGGATCTCCATCAACTGGTAGTCCAGTAAGGATGCTGACATCCTGTAAAGTGATGGTCGCCTCACCAAATGGAAGATGAAATGTGTGTGTCTCTGGACGCCATCTCTCAAGCAAAGCAGTAATAAGACCAACGTCCATCTGTATACGATCAATCCGATATACTCCATAAAATCTCAGATATCGTAAATAATCTAACACTCTATGTGGGATATCTTCTGTCCTTCAAAAATCAGCATCGGATCGTCGTAGACGAAGGTGTCTGAGCTCTTGTAATAAAATATAATAATTAGATAACGTACATAATTTTTAAAATAAAAATTTAAATAGTAAATAAGATTGTAATGCTTACGCCGCCATCTAAAATAGTCTGTGATCGATGGTGCTCCTGCAATGTAAGAATATTGCTGTCTCGAGGATCGAGATACCGCAGATCGTAAGCCATAATACGCTGTCTCAAGCAATATTATCACAGATGTATTAAAAAATAAGATAATATATTTAATTTTTTTTTTAAACATAATATTGTCACACAATACAACTTAAACATAAAATTCAGTTCATCTCAAGATATTAAACACGTAAATTTAAATACAATCTCACAGAAATTCATAAAACAATGACAAAAATAAATCTTCGAAGCCTTTAATTTCTTTCACTGCTTGAAGTTGAAGTATGTTGAAGTATCCTAGGACAGTGACGGCGGTCATGACCCTGTTCCCTACAAATGCCACAGTGGTTCTTACTTCTTATTTGCCTATCATCCATCTCATTTCGTAGTCTTGTTGACTTTGATCTACCGGTCCCAACACTATCGGCCCCAACACTATCGGTTTGTATCATAGGAGTTACAAAAGGTAAGGAAGGCCCAACATTATTATCCGCTTGAGTTAAAAGCTGACTATGGTATCCAAAGCTTGGTACATCTTCCTTTTCAATATATAATTTTAAAAATCGATATTCTGAATATTTCAAAGAAAAAGTCAGAATTTTTTCGACATCTTCATCGTCATCAATTGGAACCAAAATATATTTACTCTGCATTAACTGTCCCGATAGATTAGGAGATCTCCATTTCAATTTTATTTCATATTTTTCTTTGTCTACAGGAATACTGCTATATAAATGATCCAATAATTCTTGACGTAATAATGATGAAGATACTCTAATCATCCGATTTGCAGGGTGACTGTATTGCATACCAGTTTTATCATTTTGTATCATGCCATCATAATACAATAGTACACGAACTCGAGTACTGGCCATTTTCTCAGAGTAAGCTCTATACTAAAAATTAAAGTATTATCCATATATTATCTTTTTATTCATTTGTGTCAACCTATTTTTTTAATTTTATTAGCTCTCGACTGTTTTTGATAACTTTTATTTTTGAAAACACATTAAAGATAGTCTTTAAAATCATTATTTTCTTATTTGTAACACACCTCTTCGACATTGGCGATCGTTGTGAAGTGAAAAAAGTTCAGGTGAAGAACTATAACTTAACATGTTGCTAGTATTTTTTATTCTTTGAGTTTTACAGATCATTAAGCGTTGCTACAATATTTTTAGATGATTGTTGAAGAGATGAATATATTGACAACAGTTTTTCTAAGATATGATAACCAGAAGATTAAGCTTGCTGTAATGAATAAAAGGATAAAGGAGTAAGTATGATAAAATTTTTTTTATCTAATATTTATTTCTAAATGATGTGTAAGATCTACTTTCGATATAATTTGAAATATAAAATCAAAAAGACTTTCAAAGTGTAAGTGATCGAAAAATTATGAAGGTGAAAATAAGAACTATATATGCTCTATACTAAAAATTAAAGTATTATCCGTATATTATCTTTTTATTCATTTGTGCCAATTTATTTTTTTATTTTTATTACCTCTCGACTATTTTTGATAACTTTTATTTTTGAAAACACACTAAAGATAGTCTTTAAAATCATTATTTTCTTATTTGTGACACACCTCTTTGACGTTGGCGATCGTTGTGAAGTGAAAAGAGTTCAGGTGAAAAACTATAACTTGACATGTTGCTAGTATTTTTTTTTTCTTTGAGTTTTACAGATCATCAAGTGTTGTTACAATATTTTTAGATGATTGTTGAAGAGATAAATATATTGACAACAGTTTTTCTAAGATATGATAACCAGAAGATTAAGCTTGCTGTAATGAATAAAAGGATAAAAGAGTAAGTATGATAAATTTTTTTTCATCTAATATTTATTTCTAAATGATGTGTAAGATCTACTTTCAATATAATTTGAAATATAAAATCAAAAAGACTTTCAAAGTGTAAGTGATCGAAAAATCATGAAGGTGAAAATAAGAACTATTTAAGCTCTATAGTAAAAATTAAAGTATTATCCGTATATTATCTTTTTATTCATTTATGCCAACCTATTTTTTTATTTTTATTAGCTTTCGACTATTTTTGATAACTTTTATTTTTGAAAACACATTAAAGATAGTATTTAAAATCATTATTTTCTTATTTGTGACACACCTCTTTGACGTTGGCGATCGTTGTGAAGTGAAAAGAGTTCAGGTGAAGAACTATAACTTGACATATTGCTAGTATTTTTTTTCTTTGAGTTTTACAAATTATCAAGCATTGCTACAATATTTTTAGATGATTGTTGAAGAGATGAATATATATTGACAACAGTTTTTCTAAGATATGATAACCAGAAGATTAAGCTTGCTGTAATGAATAAAAGGATAAAGGAGTAAGTATGATAGAATTTTTTTCATCTAATATTTATTTCTAAATGATGTGTAAGATCTACTTTTGATATAATTTGAAATATAAAATCAAAAAGACTTTCAAAGTGTAAGTGATCGAAAAATCATGAAGGTGAAAATAAGAACTATTTAAGCTCTACACTAAAAATTAAAGTATTATCCGTATATTATCTTTTTATTCATTTGTACCAACCTATTTTTTTATTTTTATTAGTTCTCGACTATTTTTGATAATTTTTGTTTTTGAAAACACATTAAAGATAGTCTTTAAAATCATTATTTTCTTATTTGTGACACATCTCTTTGACGTTGGCGATCGTTGTGAAGTGAAAAGAGTTCAGGTGAAGAACTATAACTTGACATGTTGCTAGTATTTTTTTTTCTTTGAGTTTTACAGATCATCAAACGTTGCTACAATATTTTTAGATGATTGTTGAAGAGATGAATATATTGACAACAGTTTTTCTAAGATATGATAACCAGAAGATTAAGCTTGTTGTAATGAATAAAAGGATAAAGGAGTAAGTATGATAAAATTTTTTTCATCTAATATTTATTTCTAAATGATGTGTAAGATCTACTTTCGATATAATTTGAAATATAAAATCAAAAAGACTTTCAAAGTGTAAGAGATCGAAAAATCATGAAGGTGAAAATAAGAACTATTTAAGCTCTATACTAAAAATTAAAGTATTATCCGTATATTATCTTTTTATTCATTTGTGCCAACCTATTTTTTTATTTTTATTAGCTCTCGACTATTTTTGATAACTTTTCTTTTCGAAAACACATTAAAGATAGTCTTTCAAATCATTATTTTCTTATTTGTGACACACCTCTTTGACGTTGGCGATCGTTGTGAAGTGAAAAGAGTTCAGATGAAGAACTATAACTTGACATGTTGCTAGCATTTTTTTTTCTTTGAGTTTTACAGATCATCAAGCGTTGCTACAATATTTTTAGATGATTGTTGAAAAGATGAATATATTGACAACAGTTTTTCTAAGATATGATAACCAAAAGATTAAGCTTGCTGTAATGAATAAAAGGATAAAGGAGTAAGTATGATAAAAATTTTTTCATCTAATATTTATTTTTAAATGATGTGTAAGATCTACTTTCGATATAATTTGAAATATAAAATCAAAAAGACTTTCAAAGTGTAAGTGATCGAAAAATCATGAAGGTGAAAATAAAAACTATTTAAGCTCTATACTAAAAATTAAAATATTATCCGTATATTATCTTTTTATTCATTTATGCCAACCTATTTTTTTATTTTTATTAGCTCTCGACTGTTTTTGATAACTTTTGTTTTTGAAAACACATTAAAGATAGTCTTTAAAATCATTATTTTCTTATTTGTCACACACCTCTTTGACGTTGGCGATCGTTGTGAAGTAAAAAGAGTTCAGGTGAAGAACTATAACTTGACATGTTGCTAGTATTTTTTTTTTCTTTGAGTTTTACAGATCATGAAGCATTGCTACAATATTTTTAGATAATTGTTGAAGAGATTAATATATTGACAACAGTTTTTCTAAGATATGATAATCAGAAGATTAAGGTTGCTGTAATGTATAAAAGGATAAAGGAGCAAGTATGATAAAATTTTTTTCATCTAATATTTATTTCTAAATGATGTGTAAGATCTACTTTCAATATAATTTGAAATATAAAATCAAAAAGACTTTCAAAGTGTAAGTGATCGAAAAATCATTAAGGTGAAAATAAAAACTATTTAAGCTCTATACTAAAAATTAAAGTATTATCCGTATATTATCTTTTTATTCATTTATGCCAAACTATTTTTTTATTTTTATTAGCCCTCGACTGTATTTGATAACTTTTGTTTTTGAAAACCCATTAAAGATAGTCTTTAAAATCATTATTTTCTTATTTGTGACACACCTTTTTGACGTTGGCGATCGTTATGAAGTGAAAAGAGTTCAGGTGAAGAACTATAACTTGACATGTTGCTAGTATTTTTTTTTCTTTGAGTTTTACAGATCATCAAGTGTTGCTACAATATTTTTAGATGATTGTTGAAGAGATTAATATATTGACAACATTTTTTCTAAGATACGATAACAAGAAGATTAAGCTTGCTGTAATGAATAAAAGGATAAAGGAGTAAGTATGATAAATTTTTTTTCATCTAATATTTATTTATAAATGATGTGTAAGATCTACTTTCGATATAATTTGAAATATAAAATCAAAAAGACTTTCAAAGTGTAAGTGATCGAAAAATCATGAAGGTGAAAATAAGAACTATTTAAGCTCTATATTAAAAATTAAAGTATTATCTATATATTATCTTTTTATTCATTTGTGTCAATCTATTTTTTTATTTTTATTAGCTCTCAACTATTTTTGATAACTTTTATTTTTAAAAATATATTAAAGATAGTCTTTAAAATCATTATTTTATTAATTATGACACACCTCATTGATGATGGCGATCGTTGTGAAGTAAAAAGAGTTCAGGTGAAGAACTATAATTTGACATGTTGCTAGTATTTTTTTTTTTGAGTTTTACAGATTATCAAGTGTTGCTATAATATTTTTAGATGATTGTTGAAGAGATGAATATATTGACAATAGTTTTTCTAAGATATTATAACCAGAAGATTAAGCTTGCTGTAATGAATAAAAGTATAAAGGAGTAAGAATGATAAATTTTTTTTCATCTAATATTTATTTCTAAATGATGTGTAAGATCTACTTTCGATATAATTTGAAATATAAAATCAAAAAGACTTTCAAAGTGCAAGTGATCGAAAAATCATGAAGGTGAAAATAAGAACTATTTAAGCTCTATACTAAAAATTAAAGTATTATCCGTATATTATCTTTTTATTCATTTATGCCAATCTATTTTGTTTATTTTTATTAGCTCTCGACTATTTTTGATAACTTTTATTTTTTAAAACATATTAAAGATAGTCTTTAAAATTATTATTTTCTTATTTGTGACATACCTCTTTGACGTTGGCGATCGTTGTGAAGTGAAAAGAGTTCAGGTGAAGAACTATAACTTGACATGTTGCTTGTATTTTTTTTTTTTGAGTTTTACGGATCATCAAGCATTGCTACAATATTTTTAGATGATTGTTGAAGAGATTAATATATTGACAACAATTTTTCTAAGATATGATAACCAAAAGATTAAGCTTGCTGTAATGAATAAAAGGATAAAAGAGTAAGAATGATAAATTTTTTTTTATCTAATATTTATTTCTAAATGATGTGTAAGATCTACTTTCGATATAATTTAAAATATAAAATCAAAAAAACTTTCAAAGTGTAAGTGATCGAAAAATCATGAAGGTGAAAAATAGAACTATTTAAGCTCTATACTAAAAATTAAAGTATTATCCGTATATTATCTTTTTATTAATTTGTGCCAATCTATTTTTTTATTTTTATTAGCTCTCGACTATTTTTGATAACTTTTGTTTTTGAAAACACATTAAAGATAGTCTTTAAAATCATTATTTTCTTATTTGTGACACACCTCTTTGACGTTGGCGATCGTTATTAAGTGAAAAGAGTTCAGGTGAAGATCTATAACTTGACATGTTGCTAGTATTTTTTTTTTTTTGAATTTTACAGATCATCAAGCGTTGCTATAATATTTTTAGATGATTGTTGAAGAGATGAATATATTGACAACAGTTTTTCTAGGATATGATAACCAAAAGATTAAGCTTCCTGTAATGAATAAAAGGATAAAAAAGTAAGTATCATAAAATTTTTTTTATCTAATATTTATTTCTAAATGATGTGTAAGGTCTACTTTCGATATAATTTGAAATATAAAATCAAAAAGACTTTCAAAGTGTAAGTGATCGAAAAATCAGAAAGGTGAAAATAAGAACTATTTAAGCTCTATACTAAAAATTAAAGTATTATCTGTATATTATCTTTTTATTCATTTGTGCCAACCTTTTTTTTTATTTTTATTAGCTCTCGATTGTTTTTGATAATTTTTATTTTAAAAAATACATTAAAGATAGTCTTTAAAATCATTATTTTTTTATTTGTGACACACCTCTTTGACGTTGGCGATCGTTGTGAAGTGAAAAGAGTTCAGGTGAAGAACTATAACTTGATATGTTGCTAGTATTTTTTTTTCTTTGAGTTTTACAGATCATCAAGCGTTGCTACAATATTTTTAGATTATTGTTGAGGAGATTAATATATTGACAACAGTATTTCTAAGATATGATAACCAGAAGATTAAGCTTGCTGTAATGAATAAAAGGATAAAGGAGTAAGTATGATAATTTTTTTTTTATCTAATATTTATTTTTAAATGATGTGTAAGATCTACTTTCGATATAATTTGAAATATAAAATCAAAAAGACTTTCAAAGTGTAAGTGATCGAAAAATCATGAAGGTGAAAATAAAAACTATTTAAGCTCTATACTAAAAATTAAAGTATTATCCGTATATTATCTTTTTATTCATTTATGCCAACTTATTTTTTTATTTTTATTAGCTCTCGACTGTTTTTGATAACTTTTATTTTTGAAAACACATTAAAGATAGTCTTTAAAATCATTATTTTCTTATTTGTGACACATCTCTTTGACGTTGGCGATCGTTGTGAAGTGAAAAGAGTTCAGGTGAAGAACTATAACTTGACATATTGCTAGTATTTTTTTTTCTTTGAGTTTTACAGATCATGAAGCGTTGCTACAATATTTTTAGATGATTGTTGAAGAGATGAATATATTGACAACAGTTTTTCTAGGATATGATAATCAGAAGATTAAGCTTGCTGTAATGAATAAAAGGATAAAGGAGTAAGTATTATAAAATTTTTTTCATCTAATATTTATTTCTAAATGATATGTAAGATCTACTTTCGATATAATTTGAAATATAAAATCAAAAAGACTTTAAAAGTGTAAGTGATCGAAAAATCATGAAGATGAAAATAAGAACTATTTAAGCTCTATACTAAAAATTAAAGTATTATCCGTATATTATCTTTTTATTCATTTGTGTCAACCTATTTTTTTATTTTTATTAGCTCTCGACTGTTTTTGATAACTTTTGTTTTTGAAAATATATTAAAGATAGTCTTTAAAATTATTGTTTTCTTATTTGTGATACACCTCTTTGACGTTGGCGAACGTTGTGAAGTGAAAAAAGTTCAGATTAAGAACTATAACTTGACATGTTGCTAGTATTTTTTTTTCTTTGAGTTTTACAGATCATTAAGCGTTGCTACAATATTTTTAGATAATTGTTGAAGAGATGAATATATTGACAACAGTTTTTCTAAGATATGATAACCAGAAGATTAAGCTTGCTGTAATGAATAAAAGGATAAAGGAGTAAGTATTATAAAATTTTTTTCATCTAATATTTATTTTTAAATGATGTGTAAGATCTACTTTCGATATAATTTAAAATATAAAATCAAAAAGACTTTCAAAGTGTAAGTGATCGAAAAATCATGAAGGTGAAAATAAGAACTATTTAAGCTCTATACTAAAAATTAAAGTATTATCCATATATTATCTTTTTATTCATTTGGGCCAATCTATTTTTTTATTTTTATTAGCTCTCGACTGTTTTTGATAACTTTTGTTTTTGAAAACACATTAAAGATAGTCTTTAAAACCATTATTTTCTTATTTGTGACACACCTCTTTGACGTTGGCGATCGTTGTGAAGTAAAAAGAGTTCAGGTGAAGAACTATAACTTGACATGTTGCTAGTATTTTTTTTTTTTGAGTTTTACAGATTATCAAGCGTTGCTATAATATTTTTAGATGATTGTTGAAGAGATGAATATATTGACAACAGTTTTTCTAAGATATGATAACCAGAAGATTAAGCTTGCTGTAATGAATAAAAGGATAAAGGAGTGAGTATGATAAATTTTTTTTCATCTAATATTTATTTCTAAATGATGTGTAAGATCTACTTTCGATGTAATTTGAAATATAAAATCAAAAAGACTTTCAAAGTGTAAGTGATCGAAAAATCATGAAGGTGAAAATAAGAACTATTTAAGCTCTATACAAAAAATTAAAGTATTATCCGTATATTATCTTTTTATTAATTTATGTCAACCTATTTTTTTATTTTTATTAGCTTTCGACTGTTTTTGATAACTTTTATTTTTGAAAACACATTAAAGATAATTTTTAAAATCATTATTTTTTTATTTGTGACACACCTCTTTGACGTTGGCGATCGTTGTGAAGTGAAAAGAGTTCAGGTGAAGAACTATAACTTGACATGTTGCTAGTATTTTTTTTTCTTTGAGTTTTACAGATAATCAAGCATTGCTACAATATTTTTAGATTATTATTGAAGAGATTAATATATTGACAACAGTATTTCTAAGATATGATAACCAGAAGATTAAGCTTGCTGTAACGAATAAAAGGATAAAGAAGTAAGTATGATAATTTTTTTTTATCTAATATTTATTTCTAAATGATGTGTAAGATCTATTTTCGATATAATTTGAAATATAAAATCAAAAAGATTTTCAAAGTGTAAGTGATCAAAAAATCATGAAGGTGAAAATAAGAACTATTTAAGCTCTATACTAAAAATTAAAGTATTATCCGTATATTATCTTTTTATTCATTCGTGCCAACCTATTTTTTTATTTTTATTAGCTCTCGACTGTTTTTGATAACTTTTATTTTTGAAAACACATTAAAGATAGTCTTTAAAATCATTATTTTCTTATTTGTGACACACCTCTTTGACGTTGGCGATCGTTGTGAAGTGAAAAGAGTTTAGGTGAAGAACTATAACTTGACATGTTGCTAGTATTTTTTTTTCTTTGAGTTTTTCAGATCATCAAGCGTTGCTACAATATTTTTAGATGATTGTTGAAGAGATTAATATATTGACAACAGTTTTTCTAAGATATGATAATCAGAAGATTAAGCTTGCTGTAATGAATAAAAGGATAAAGGAGTAAGTATGATAAATTTTTTTTTATCTAATATTTATTTCTAAATGATGTGTAAGATCTACTTTCGATATAATTTGAAATATAAAATCAAAAAGACTTTCAAAATGTAAGTGATCGAAAAATCATTAAGGTGAACATAAGAACTATTTAAGCTCTATACTAAAAATTAAAGTATTATCTATATATTATCTTTTTATTCATTTGTGCTAACCTATTTTTTTATTTTTATTAGCTCTCGACTGTTTTTGATAACTTTTGTTTTTGAAAACACATTAAAGATAGTCTTTAAAATCATTATTTTCTTATTTGTGACACACCTCTTTGACGTTGGCGATCGTTGTGAAGTGAAAAGAGTTCAGGTGAAGAACTATAACTTGACATGTTGCTAGTATTTTTTTTCTTTGAGTTTTACAGATTATCAAGCATTGCTATAATATTTTTAGATGATTGTTGAAGAGATGAATATATTGATAATAGTTTTTCTAAGATATGATAACCAGAAGATTAAGCTTGCTGTAATGAATAAAAAGATAAAGGAGTGAGTATGATAATTTTTTTTTCAACTAATATTTATTTTTAAATGATGTGTAAGATCTACTTTCGATATAATTTGAAATATAAAATCAAAAAGACTTTCAAAGTGTAAGTGATCGAAAAATCATTAAGGTGAAAATAAGAACTATTTAAGCTCTATACTAAAAATTAAAATATTATCCGTATATTATCTTTTTATTCATTTATACCAACCTATTTTTTTATTTTTATTAGCTCTTGACTGTTTTTTATAACTTTTATTTTTGAAAACACATTAAAGATAGTCTTTAAAATCATTATTTTCTTATTTGTGACACACCTCTTTGACGTTGGCGATAGTTGTGAAGTGAAAGGAGTTTAGGTGAAGAACTATAACTTGACATGTTGCTAGTATTTTTTTTTCTTTGAGTTTTACAGATTATCAAGCATTGCTACAATATTTTTAGATGATTGTTGAAGAGATGAATATATTGATAACAGTTTTTCTAAGATATGATAACCAGAAGATTAAGCTTGCCGTAATGAATAAAAGGATAAAGGAGTAAGTATGATAATTTTTTTTTTATCTAATATTTATTTCTAAATGATGTGTAAGATCTACTTTCGATATAATTTGAAATATAAAATCAAAAAGACTTTCAAAGTGTAAGTGATCGAAAAATTATGAAGGTGAAAATAAGAACTATTTAAGCTCTATACTAAAAATTAAAGTATTATCCGTATATTATCTTTTTATTCATTTGTACCAATCTATTTTTTTATTTTTATTGGCTCTCGACTGTTTTTGATAACTTTTATTTTTGAAAACACATTAAAGATAGTCTTTAAAATCATTATTTTCTTATTTGTGACACACCTCTTTGAAGTTGGCGATCGTTGTGAAGTGAAAAGAGTTCAGGTGAAGAACTATAATTTGACATATTGCTAGTATTTTTTTTTCTTTGAGTTTTACAGATCATCAAGCGTTGCTACAATATTTTTAGATGATTGTTGAAGAGATGAATATATTGACAACAGTTTTTCTAAGATATGATAATCAAAAGATTAAGCTTGCTGTAATGAATAAAAGGATAAAGGAGTAAGTATGATAAATTTTTTTTTATTTAATATTTATTTCTAAATAATGTGTAAGATCTACTTTCGATATAATTTGAAATATAAAATCAAAAAGACTTTCAAAGTGTAAGTGATCGAAAAATCATGAAGGTGAAAATAAGAACTATTTAAGCTCTATACTAAAAATTAAAGTATTATCCGTATATTATCTTTTTATTCATTTATACCAACCTATTTTTTTATTTTTATTAGCTCTCGACTATTTTTGATAACTTTTATTTTTAAAAATACATTAAAGATAGTCTTTAAAATTATTATTTTCTTATTTGTGACACACCTCTTTGACGTTGGCGATCGTTGTGAAGTGAAAAGAGTTCAGATGAAGAACTATAACTTGATATATTGCTAGTATTTTTTTTTTCTGAGTTTTACAGATCATCAAGTGTTGCTATAATATTTTTAGATGATTGTTGAAGAGATGAATATATTGACAACAGTTTTTCTAAGATATGATAACCAGAAGATTAAGCTTGCTGTAATGAATAAAAGGATAAAGAAGTAAGTATGATAAACTTTTTTTTATCTAATATTTATTTCTAAATGATGTGTAAGATCTACTTTCGATATAATTTGAAATATAAAATCAAAAAATCTTTCAAAGTGTAAGTGATCGAAAAATCATGAAGGTGAAAATAAGAACTATTTAAGCTCTATACTAAAAATTAAAGTATTATCCGTATATTATCTTTTTATTCATTTGTGCCAACCTATTTTTTTATTTTTATTAGCTCTCGACTGTTTTTGATAATTTTTATTTTTAAAAATACATTAAAGATAGTCTTTAAAATCATTATTTTCTTATTTGTGACACACCTCTTTGACGTTGGCGATTGTTGTGAAGTAAAAAGAGTTCAGGTGAAGAACTATAACTTGACATGTTGCTAGTATTTTTTTTTCTTTGAGTTTTACAGATCATCAAGCGTTGCTACAATATTTTTAGATGATTGTTGAAGAGATGAATATATTGACAACAGTTTTTTTAAGATATGATAATCAGAAGATTAAGCTTGCTGTAATGAATAAAAGGATAAAGGAGTAAGTATGATAAAATTTTTTTCATCTAATATTTATTTCTAAATGATGTGTAAGATCTACTTTCGATATAATTTGAAATATAAAATCAAAAAGACTTTCAAAGTGTAAGTGATCGAAAAATCATAAAGATGAAAATAAGAACTATTTAAGCTCTATACTAAAAATTAAAGTATTATCCGTATATTATCTTTTTATTCATTTGTGCCAACCTATTTTTTTATTTTTATTAGCTCTCGACTGTTTTTGATAACTTTTGTTTTTAAAAATACATTAAAGATAGTCTTTAAAATCATTATTTTCTTATTTGTGACACACCTCTTTTACGTTGGCGATCGTTGTGAAGTGAAAAGAGTTCAGGTGAAGAACTATAACTTGACATGTTGCTAGTATTTTTTTTTTTGAGTTTTACAGATTATCAAGCGTTGCTACAATATTTTTAGATGATTGTTGAAGAGATGAATATATTGACAACAGTTTTTCTAAGATATGATAATCAGAAGATTAAGCTTGCTGTAATGAATAAAAGGATAAAGGAGTAAGTATGATAAAATTTTTTTCATCTAATATTTATTTCTAAATGATGTGTAAGATCTACTTTCGATATAATTTGAAATATAAAATCAAAAAGACTTTCAAAGTGTAAGTGATCGAAAAATCATAAAGATGAAAATAAGAACTATTTAAGCTCTATACTAAAAATTAAAGTATTATCCGTATATTATCTTTTTATTCATTTGTGCCAACCTATTTTTTTATTTTTATTAGCTCTCGACTGTTTTTGATAACTTTTGTTTTTAAAAATACATTAAAGATAGTCTTTAAAATCATTATTTTCTTATTTGTGACACACCTCTTTTACGTTGGCGATCGTTGTGAAGTGAAAAGAGTTCAGGTGAAGAACTATAACTTGACATGTTGCTAGTATTTTTTTTTTTGAGTTTTACAGATTATCAAGCGTTGCTACAATATTTTTAGATGATTGTTGAAGAGATGAATATATTGACAACAGTTTTTCTAAGATATGATAATCAGAAGATTAAGCTTGCTGTAATGAATAAAAGGATAAAGGAGTAAGTATGATAAATTTTTTTTCATCTAATATTTATTTCTAAATGATGTGTAAGATCTACTTTTAATATAATTTGAAATATAAAATCAAAAAGACTTTCAAAGTGTAAGTGATCGAAAAATCATGAAGGTGAAAATAAGAACTATTTAAGCTCTATATTAAAAATTAAAGTATTATCCATATATTATCTTTTTATTCATTTATGCCAACCTATTTTTTTATTTTTATTAGCTCTCGACTGTTTTTGATAACTTTTATTTTTGAAAACACATTAAAGATAGTCTTTAAAATTATTATTTTCTTATTTGTGACACATCTCTTTGACGTTGGCGATCGTTGTGAAGTGAAAAGAGTTCAGGTGAAGAACTATAACTTGACATATTGCTAGTATTTTTTTTTTCTTTGAGTTTTACAGATCATCAAGCGTTGCTATAATATTTTTAGATGATTGTTGAAGGGATGAATATATTGACAACAGTTTTTCTAAGATATGATAATCAGAAGATTAAGCTTGCTGTAATGAATAAAAGGATAAAGGAGTCAGTATGATAAAATTTTTTTCATCTAATATTTATTTCTAAATGATGTGTAAGATCTACTTTCGATATAATTTGAAATATAAAATCAAAAAGACTTTCAAAGTGTAAGTGATCGAAAAATCATGAAGGTGAAAATAAGAACTATTTAAGCTCTATACTAAAAATTAAAGTATTATCCGTATATTATCTTTTTATTCATTTGTGCCAACCTATTCTTTTATTTTTATTAGCTCTCGACTATTTTTGATAATTTTTATTTTTAAAAATACATTAAAGATAGTCTTTAAAATCATTATTTTCTTATTTGTGACACACCTCTTTGACGTTGGCGATCGTTGTGAAGTGAAAAGAGTTCAGGTGAAGAACTATAACTTGACATATTGCTAGTATTTTTTTTTTTTTGAGTTTTACATATCATCAAGCATTGCTACAATATTTTTAGATGATTGTTGAAGAGATGAATATATTGACAACAGTTTTTCTAAGATATGATAACCAGAATATTAAGCTTGCTGTAATGAATAAAAGGATAAAGGAGTAAGTATGATAAAATTTTTTTTATCTAATATTTATTTCTAAATGATGTGTAAGATCTACTTTCGATATAATTTGAAATATAAAATCAAAAAGACTTTCAAAGTGTAAGTGATCGAAAAATCATGAAAGTGAAAATAAGAACTGTTTAAGCTCTATACTAAAAATTAAAGTATTATCCATGTATTATCTTTTTATTCATTTGTGCCAACCTATTTTTTTATTTTTATTAGCTCTCGACTGTTTTTGATAACTTTTATTTTTGAAAACACATTAAAGATAGTCTTTAAAATCATTATTTTCTTATTTGTGACACACCTCTTTGACGTTGGCGATCGTTGTGAAGTGAAAAGAGTTCAGGTGAAGAACTATAATTTGACATATTGTTAGTATTTTTTTTCTTTAAGTTTTACAGATCATCAAGCGTTGCTACAATATTTTTAGATGATTGTTGAAGAGATGAATATATTGACAACAGTTTTACTAAGATATGATAACCAGAAGATTAAGCTTGCTGTAATGAATAAAAGGATAAAGGAGTAAGTATGATAATTTTTTTTTTATCTAATATTTATTTCTAAATGATGTGTAAGATCTACTTTCGATATAATTTGAAATATAAAATCAAAAAGACTTTCAAAGTGTAAGTGATCGAAAAATCATGAAGGTGAAAATAAGAACTATTTAAGCTCTATACTAAAAATTAAAATATTATCCGTATATTATCTTTTTATTCATTTATGCCAACCTATTTTTTTATTTTTATTAGCTCTCGACTGTTTTTGATAACTTTTGTTTTTGAAAACACATTAAAGATAGTCTTTAAAATCATTATTTTCTTATTTGTGACACACCTCTTTGACGTTGGCGATCGTTGTGAAGTGAAAAGAGTTCAGGTGAAGAACTATAATTTGACATATTGCTAGTATTTTTTTTTCTTTGAGTTTTACAGATCATCAAGCGTTGCTACAATATTTTTAGATGATTGTTGAAGAGATGAATATATTAACAACAGTTTTTCTAAGATATGATAACCAGAAGATTAAGCGGCTGTAATGAATAAAAGGATAAAGGAGTAAGTATGAGAAAATAAGCCACTATAAAGAATATATTGATTTGACTACTTTCCTTCTCTACTTTCCCTCCCTTGGTCAGTCTCCAAGCATTAATTTGGTATTCCTTTGTTCACTCTTCCTACATCCCTGTATCTTGAATTGTTTCCTGTTGCCTTGATCTATCACACTCGCTGAATTCTCTCTCTGCTGTGACTATTTCAGGTTTATTGAGCGAAAGAAGGACCACTGGTATCCTAATCCTACAGTCATGCTCAAAGATATACATGACATAAACAGGTTGAAGGTGTCAATCTGGTTGCGGCACAGAATGAATTATCAAGAAATGGGAGTGCGATGGAAGAAGAGAGAGCTCGTGTTCCAGGAGATGATTAGACTACTAAGGTAACTTTGGTTGCTGGATTTATTCCATCTTATTCTCCCAAACACACTATAAAATGCACATGGGGCTCGTGGGTTTAAGAATTCTGATTAAAGGTGCATTTAATGCACCTTTTTTCTTCCCATCTGATTTAAGCTATTTTATGTTTCACCGTAGAATAGATTATTCTACGAAAGTTGATGAAAAAAAATTTCATCTTATTCCGTTTAGGGAATAACACCATCTTATTTCTGTGGGCCCTGCAGATTTTCAATCAAATAAAAAAGTGGAATAAGGATGGAGAATAGATACTCTGGAGAATTGATATTTTTATTTGATATCAAAATGATTATCAAACACTATCCAAAGAACTTGAGATTGAGTACCAAATGTTGCCATTCGATGTGAATGTGCATTGCATGCCTGCTGTGTCCTCGATGCGGTTACCATCTACTTGGACAACATGCAGATAATTCTATTAATGCAGTCATCAGTTCGAGGTACGATGTGACCAACGATAAATTAAGGAAAGATTATATGAACCTATATAATGAGGGAGCCTTTTTTTTTTTTTTTTTTTTTTTGCTTTCCATGGAAGAGATTTTGTCCATTCAAATCTCTCCTTTTCGTGGTTATGTGTTGCTTTTGGCGTACATAGTACAATTTTCTTGATCGACTTAAATACACATCCATGCAGAGCTTGCTCTTCTAATTGAAATGGTAATTGTTATTTCTCACCTTGTTATTTCTATAATTTTCTTTTATCACTTATGATACTGAAGTTTGAACCGACCTCTGAAAGATGATCAATATAATGGAGTCCAGACTCTGGCGGACATGATAGTCTGGTTTCCATCCAATCTGCACCTAGAGATGCTGTAAGGACCAAATAAATCCAAAGAACCATTAACTTAATGTAATGTATCAACCTCGAAGAATACAATCTATGAAGTGGAAAGCTTACACAATGGGTCTGCAATTACTTTGCATGAACCCAACCCGGTTCATTTAGCAAATTATTGGATATATATCCGAATATAATCATCGATTCACAAGAAAACCAGATCTAATCTAGGTCATTTTTGCCTCCTCTCGCCTAGTTGATTGATCCTAAACAGAATTAAAAAATCTCCAGTAATTACTAGCAAGATGAAATTATGTTAACACGTCCACTCCAACTTGCTGTGAGGGAGTTATAAACCAGCGGTCCAAGAGCTAGACACCTTCCCTAACGTCCAACCATCCAACTTGCATCCACTCAAGATAAGAGACGTGCTTCCTATTCCTTCCTTCCTTCCAGTTTGGTCAAGGAACAGATAGTAGGCTCTGGTTTGAGAACTTTTTACGCTGTTCTTCCTTACACTCGCTGAAGACTGAAGGGAGACAGAGTGAGGAATAGAGATGGGGAGTGTGAAGGTATACGGACCTCCGATGTCGACCGCGGTGTCGAGAGTTCTGGCCTGCCTGCTGGAAAAGGAAGTTGAGTTCCAGCTCCTCCCCATTAACTTGTCCAAAGGCCAGCACAAGTCCCCTGACTTCCTCAAACTCCAGGTCTCTCTCTCCCCTCCACTCCCCTACGTCTTCATCTCTTGTTAGCAATTAAGACCTAATTTGTTTATCTCCTCTCTCTCTCTCTCCCCACAACAGCCCTTTGGCCAAGTCCCTGCTTTCCAGGATGATTCCACCACTCTCTTCGGTCCGTACATAATCTCCCTCTCATAATAACACGACATACATCTCGGGAATTTTGAAGGAAATGTGCACTTAATTAGCAAGTTCTTAATTTTTCTTGAGAACGTTGTTCCTTTTAATTTTGCTAGATCATTGTTTTGGTCAAAAAAATTACTCGATCCATATGCCTCTGTCCTCATGAATACTTGCAGCTATATTTTTAATGCACATTGACCTGTGTTATGGATATACCCATTATCAATGTGTGCGCATCGGCTAAGATAAATGTGTGAGTTTATCTGATTGCAGGAAAATAATGGCACAACAAAACGGACTATTTTTTTAAAAAAGCAATAAATATAAGCCATTTTTATAACTTTGAAAAATCAAGTGATTTCTTTCTATAATTCTTCTCAAGAGATTTAACACAATCAGCATTATAACTGCCATTATAACGATTTTGGAGACCTGATATATCATTTAGATGTGCAAACAAGTGACTTAGAGATAATATCTGTGGTTTTACACTATCCGTATAATGAAAGAAAGAACTATTAGGTAATAAAATGTATATTTCAATTATAAAATACATTATTTTCCAAAAAAATATAAATACATTATTTTCTAACAGTTTCTTATTTGGTAAACAGTGTTGTGAAACCAACGATACCGTTATTTTTCCACTGTTTTTCTGTTAGTTTCTGTTATAATGGTCGATAAACTCATTGTTGAGTTAAAAGAACAGATAATGACTGATATAATTTATAATAAAAAATGATGCTGATCAAATAATTTCCAAACACATTATTTCGGAAGGAGGATGTTTTAGTTGATAGCATACTTTGCAGAGTCAAGGGCCATTTGCCGTTATATCTGTGACAAGTTCCCTGCCCAAGGCAACAAGTCCTTGATGGGAAGTGGCCAAGTGGGGCGGGCCTTGGTGGACCAATGGGTGGAGGCAGAAGCCCAGAGCTTCAATCCCCCCAGCTCTGCTCTGATCTTCCAGCTGGTCTTTGCACCTAGCATGAGACTGAAGACAGATCCAGCAGCCATCAGGGAGAGTGAGGCAAAGCTTAAGAAGGTGCTTGATGTCTACGATCGCCGGCTTGGAGAGTGCCGGTTCTTGGCTGGGGATGAATTCTCCCTGGCTGATCTTTCTCACCTCCCCAATGCCCACTACCTTGTGACTGCCACTGATAGAGGCCACATCTTAACTTCCAGGAAGAATGTGGGAAGGTGGTGGGAAGAGATTTCAACCAGGCCTTCTTGGAAGAAAGTTGCTGAGATGCGAAAAGCTCCACTGGCTTGAGTGGTTCTTCTGCTAGTATTTTAGCTCAAGTTTGTTAGAGAACTTGTGTTTGTTGTCAAGGAGAATGATTAAATTGTCCTCTGCTGCTACCGTTGATTATTGAGTTAGATGTAGATTTGTTTGGAGTTTCAGATATTTACTCAGGTGTTGGAGAATTCTAGGGTTGAAGTTTTCAAGTTGTTTCCTTGGTTACACTTGATGTTTATGGTTTCTTCTCTCTTTTTGATCCGCAAGCTTGGAGAATGATTGGGAGGTTAATGAATGTGAAAAAGGCTTCCTGTTACTCTGCTGCTTTGGCAAATTCACCAAGGGCTATAATCATAGTGATTCTTCTATTCAACTATTTCAATTATTTCCGAACACCTCGTATCATTTCCAAGGCATACCATTGTTTGATTTTCTATTGGCAATTTCTCACCTAATGTCTTGTCTTTCAAAGATACAAGTGTGTCTTTTGTTTCGTTATTGGGCCACAAATTAACCTATCTAGATCAACGAGCTCAATTCAACTAGTTGTTACAAATGTGTATGGATAGGACCAAGTTTAATTACAATCAATTAAAAGAACAAACAGCATATTATTGAATTATGTATGCTTATTTTTTTTTATCTCTTCATGAGGCTTATCTATTAGTTTGAAATCGTATTTGATGTCTTTTCATACTTTAGAAGCTGTAGCTAGGACTCTATAAATAATTTATTTCCTTCATAAGCAAGATCCCATCCCTCATTCGGAATTCATATACACACTTCTAAAACTACCCAATTAGCTATATGGATTTCCCCAACTTAAGTTCATAGATATATCATTTTATGATTTTGCCAGTCCAGCTTTGTGTTACCATGCTGCTTCTAAAGGGCTAACTTGGACTTTTATGGATGTTTCTAATCCTATGTGAAGTTACAATAAGATCTCCAATTATCCAGCAGAAATAATTTATCACTGGCTGGAAAAGTCTGCATTCATCCAGGATTTACTGAAAGATCCACAAACTAGCAATAATTCACAACCTGTGCCATTACAAAATTTTTTCCTTTTGACTAGCCCTTGGCTGATTGAACCAAATAACTTTACCAACTACTATTTGAAGTAAAGAAACTGCAAATTTCAACCGGCATTGTCAAACCAACTAATAATTGTGTTTTATTATGCGGAGGACTTCATAATTCCAAAAAAAAAAAAAAGGATTGATTTAATAAATGAGCTGGGATGAGTTAACAAACGATATAAAAGTTTTTTTTTTTCCTCTTTCCGTTCTCCCTTCTCTGGTAACACAAAAGGAAGAACCGATAAATTACAAGATTTAAATACTTGGAGTGTACAGTGCAAGACTCAAATTGGAACCTTTGCTCAAGGAGAAGATTCTGATCACAGATGGAGCGTCACCCAGTTCACAATACATCCAATAACCTTACAAATACAATATTTGGAAGGACAATCCTATTGAAACTGCGAAACTTGATGAGTCTTCTAATAGGGGTCTAAACTATTTGTTTGGATTTCCTGATATCCACTCTAGTGTGTTCTCGTTTAACCTCTTCTTTTTCCCCATTCATCCATCTGAATCAATACTAGAGAGAGCAAGGTATTGCCTTATCATTAGTTAGGGTGTAAACAACAATACCTGGAATTTCCAGCCAGCATCTTACTCTTGAAGTTGCGCGCGAGATTAGGCCCATCAGTACAATTATGTCTTTATTTCTCTTCCTGCACAAATTCACATGCATAACTTCCTTTATTTGTAGCCATATGGGCAGAGTCTTCTTTCTTTATTTGTTTGTACGTGGATGCAATCAGCCCCATGCCCCATTGAGATCCGAATAACTAATGCTTTGCTGAAGACAAAGTTTCCCCGCTCAATTTCATGCAGATTTTTTTTTTAAAGAATTTTTTGTATTTTTTTTTAAAGCATTTCTTGTTGGGAAAAGAATTTATTATGAGTTGTACTAAGAGTCCGTTGAAGAAGTTGCCTAGGCAAAGAAAATTATATATAAACTCTTTGATTTTTCTTTTTCTTAGATAGATGTTGTTCCCTCTGGCCACGATGCTTTAGCTTGCTGCAAGCAACCATAAGACTTTTGCTTTTTCTGCATCCTCTCTTTTTTCCTTTAATCTTTATGCTGTCCATCAAACATCATAATTTTGAAGCCCTTGCCATGATGTACGGTTATAGTTTTTGTGAATGCAAGCAAGAGTTTGCTATCATGAAGTGTTGAATGCTAGAGGATGCCCATTCAGCCACACAAAATTTCTTTCGTTACGTCTAATGGCAGGAGTCACAGAATTCATGCAACTCGTGGTGATTACAGATGTGAAATGAGCTGCCACGTTAGTATCATGCGCCCAAGAAATATTTTATGCGATTGACCAGCGCATCATAGCTTTTCTAAGTTCTAATTGAACCAACATTCTTTGTTGATGAACCCAAACCATTAAAAGTCCAGTCCAAAGTTTGGCTAGAATTTTCATGATTGAAATAATTACTGTTATAATGGGTATTATTATTGGTCATTATAATGAAGAATAACAAATAATAGCAATAAAATAGAAACATCATATTCATCATATAGCTGCTAACAGAATAACTATTTTTTTTTAAATTGAAAATTAAATAAAACAACAATTTACAGTCATTATAACATGTAATGGAGCAAGTCAGAACTGTTACAACTGTCATTGTAGCATCACAATGGCCCTTATGAAACCACGCTACACTGATGTCTATAACATAAACCGATCCAATCTAACCTAATATCATGCATACTGCAATGCTTCAAGTCCTCTTTCACCGTACTCTTTCTTATTTCTTCTTGAACTTGATTTTCCTTTTAAAATAGGTGATACATTTGTCTACACCCAAAAAACCTAGGTCTTGAAGTTGGTGGGGCTATAGCCTTTAAAAAATGCCTCCAATCTGCGTTATAGTGTTACACCAGAACCATTTAACTTTACAAACTCAGCTAATCCACTAATTCAAGGTTTTTCTGAAAATCTAACAGTTTAAGCTAAACAACATACACTGAAACCAAAGTCTATAAGATGCACAAAAAGCCTCCAAGCTACCTCTCTTTTTCCTTTTCCTTTTTCTTTTTCCTTTCTCTTTTTCCTTTTTTTTATTCTTCCTTCGTTTCTTAATCCTACCCTTTCTTACTCTGCCCTAGCATCTTCTTTGCTTGCTGCATGAAGTTTCTAATGCCAAGACCATGTACATAAGGCCCAGAGAGATACAGTAAGAGGTGCTCCATTGTGACAACATAGCCATGGCACCGTCGCCAATAGTGGAGGTATATTGTTGGAAGCCCATGTTGCCAGGCGTGTCGAGGGTGCTTGCATGTCTCCATGAGAAGGACGTCGAGTTTGAGCTCCATGAGATGTACGAGGGCCCAAGAATGCCCCTCGACTTCCTCAAGCTCCAGGTAGCTCATCTCCACCTTAGAGTTTGGAATTGGGTCTCCAGTCCAGCGAGAACTTTCTTAAGTACCTCACACCTTGTTGAGCCATTGGTTCCAGTGATCACATAAACTAGATGGCTCCAATTTGTAATGTTTGCAACTTCTCTCTGTAATGTCTTTTTCTTTATGAGCAGGCCCCAAACCAAGTCCTCATCCGTGGGTTCGAAAATGGAAGCCCGTTTCTTTCCGGTAATGCATTCTAATTTTGATCTAAATGAGTTTCTTTTTCATTTCATTCATCAGGATGTCAAAGTCCAAACCATAACCATCTCTGGTCCTGCCAAGTCTCTGATGAGCCTCTAACCAAATCCTTCATGCCTCATTTTTTTGTCATCCAGCAAGAAAAAAGGAAGCCACTTGAAGTTCACCAGATCAATCTTAAAATCAAGTAGTTAGAGAGTAATAATCTGTTAAATAACAAGCCTACATTTAGAAACCAAACAGAAACCATCCTGTCCCAAGGGGCAGATCTCTGGTGATCGAGATTAAGAACTTCTAGCAGGCAAAAGTACTAAAAGTGATAACATGAGGTTTACTGTTTCTCAGAATCCAGAGCAATATGCCGCTATATTACAGAGAAGTATGCAGACCGTGGGAACAGATACCTGCTGGGAAGAGATATCCTAGAAAGGGCTTCCATTGAACAATGGCTGAAGTCAGAGGAGCAGAGCTTTGACCCTCCGAGCTGGGAACTGGTCTTCCACCTGGCCTTTGCCCCTCTCATAGGCCTCATTGAAGAAGACACAGCTCTTATCGCCCAGAATGAGCAGAAGCTGGCAAGGGTCCTGGATGTTTACGAACAAAGACTAAGCGAGAGCATGTTCCTAGCAGGTAATGAATTTACTCTAGCAGATCTCTCACATCTCCCCAACTCCTACTACCTTGCAGACTCCGAACAATGGCGCTACCTCTTTGACGCAAGGAAGAATGTTAGAAGATGGTGGGAAAATATCTCAACACGGCCTTCATGGACGAATGTGGTAGAATTACTGAATGAGGTTAATGTGCAGCATAAACAAGCTGATACTGAAGATGTTGCTAAATCACAAGAGCCCTCCATTCGTTTGCTGTTTTCTAAATCTCATGCAACACCATCTCTCAAAGAAAGCCATGTTATCCAGACTCCCACAACAGCTACTGTTCAAGCTGTTCCTCAACCAGAAGTTAGTCCCGAAAGAGCTCCAGCCAAACCTCCTGCTCCTCAGCCAGCCACTACACCACAGGCTTCTCGATCCACTGTCCCAGCCACTCCAGAAGCAGTCCCTCCTCAAACTACCACACCAGAAGTTCCACCTTCTCAGCCAACTTCACCAACAGTTCCTCCTGCATCAGAAACTGAACCAGCTCCAGATGCTCAGACAACCACCCAGCCAGGTCCTGCTTCCTCTCCTGAATCAAGACCTCAACAAGCTCCTCCCACTAAGCCGACCCCTGAACCTGAGTCCGCTGTTCAGCCCACCATAAGACCAGCCACTGCTATCAAGCCTGAAAAACAATCAGCTCCACCAGCCTCAACAGGCCAGCCAAGCCTTCAACCAACCAACCATTTCACCAAGCCTACCACAACCCTTCCAAGTAAGTTAACCCATGAACTAGAAAATGCTGAAATGTCTTCCTTACAAGGAATTAATCAGTCTACTCAATCTTCTCCACCAGCTGAATCAACAATTGAAGCTGCACAGACTGCTACTCAACCTTCTCCACATCCTCAATCTGCTACAGCTGAATTAACATCACAACAAGCTCCTCCCACTCCGTCAACCCCAGAACTTAAGTCAACCGTTCAGCCTACCACAAAGCCAATCTCCGTTATTGAGCCCGAAAAACAACCAGCTCCACCAGCCTCAACCGACCAACCAAGCCTTCAACCAGCCAACCTTTCTACCAAGCCAACCACACCCCCTCCAAGTAAGTCAACCCGTGAATTGGAAAATGCTGAAACATCTCCTTACAAGCAATTAATCAGTCTACTCAATCTTATCCACCAGCTAAGTCGGCATCTGAAGCTGAACAGACCATTACTCAACCAGCTCCTCCACGCCCTCAGTCTGCTCCAGCTAAGTCAAGATTTCAACAAGCTCCTCCCACTCAGTCAACCCTTGAAGTTGAGTCCACTGTTCCACCTACCACAGGACCAGCCTTTGTTACCGAGCCGGAAAAACAACTAGCTCCACCAGCCTCAACTGACCAGCCAAGCATTCAACCAGCCAACCATTCCACTGAGCCTAGCACAGTACCTCCAAGTAAGTCAACCTGTGATCTAGACAACTATGAAATATCTTCTTTACAAGTAATTAATCTGTCTGCTCAATCTTTTTTGCCAGCTAAATCAGCACCCGAAGCTGCAACTACTCAACCTGCTCCACGCCCTCAATCTGCTACAGCAGAATTAAGATCTCAAGAAGCTCCTCCCACTAAGTCAACTGTTCAGCCTACCACAAAACCAACCTCCGTTACTGAACCCGAAAAACAACCAGCTCCACCAGCCTCAACCGACCAACCAAGCCTTCAACCAGCCAACCTTTCCACCAAGCCTACGACTCCCCCTCCAAGTAAGTCAACCTGTGAATTGGAAAATGCTGAATTACCTTCCTTACAAGCAATTAATTAGTCTACTCAATCTTCTCCACCAGCTAAGTCCGCATCTGAAGCTGCACAGACTATTACTCAACCAGCTCCTCCACGCCCTCAGCCTGCTCCAGCTGAATCAAGATCTCAACAAGCTCCTCCCATTCAGTCAACCCCTGAAGTTGAGTCCATTATTCCGCCTACCACAGGACCAACTTCTGTTACCGAGCCGGAAAAACAACCAACTCCACCAGCCTCAACTGACCAGCCAAGCATTCAACCAGTCAACCATTCCACCGAGCCTAGCACAATACCTCCAAGTAAGTCAACCCATGATCTAGATAATGATGAAATATCTTCTTTACAAACAATTAATCAGTCCGCTCAATCTTCTCCACCAATTAAATCAGCATCAGAAGCTGCAAAGACTGCTACTCCACGCCCTCAATCTGCTACAGATGAATCAAGATCTCAACAAGCTCCTCCCACTCAGTCAACCCTTGAACCTAAGTCAACTATGCAGCTTACCACAAAACCAACCTCCGTTACTGAGCCCGAAAAACAACCAACATCAACCGACCAACCAAGCCTTCAACCAGCCAACCTTTCGACCAAGCCTACCACACCCACTCCAAGTAAGTTAACCCGTGAACTGGAAAATGCTGAAATATCTTCCTTACAAGCAATTAATTAATCTACTCAATCTTCTCCACCAGCTAAATCGACATCTGAAGCTGCACAGACTACTACTCAACTTCCTCCACGCTCTCAGTCTGCTCCAGCTGAATCAAGATCTCAACAAGCTCCTCCCACTCAGTCAACCCCTGAAGCTGAGTCCACTATTCCGCCAGCCACAGGACCAGGCTCTGTTACCAAGCCGGAAAAACAACTAGCTCCACCAGCCTTAACAGAATGGCCAAGCGTTCAATCAGCCAACCATTCCACCAAGCCTAGCACAATATCTCCAAGTAAGTCAACCTGTGATGTAGACAATGACTGCATATATTCTTTACAAGCAATTAATTGATCTGCTCAATCTTCTTTGCTAGCTAAAACAGTACCTGAAGCAGCACAGACTACTACTCAACCTGCTACCAGTGATCAATTGTCAGTTCAACCAGTTCAGACTACATCAAAGACTCCTACCATTGAGTCTACCCCTATATCATCTTCTACTTCACAGTTGACCGCACAACCAGCTGCCACTTTTCATGCTGCCACTCAACCAGATCAGACAGCACCTGATGTGAAGTTTACTCAACCAGCCTCTGCTCCTCAACCTACCTTGAGTACACCCCCT
This sequence comes from Elaeis guineensis, assembly GCF_000442705.2. Classification (NCBI taxonomy): domain Eukaryota; kingdom Viridiplantae; phylum Streptophyta; class Magnoliopsida; order Arecales; family Arecaceae; genus Elaeis; species Elaeis guineensis. The sequence continues at coordinate 12,519,019 of NC_026004.2, read as the reverse complement.
ACTGCTGAGACCACCACTCCACCAGCTACCAACATAAGCCCTCAACAAGATCCCAAAACCCAGCCAATGCCTCAGCCTGATATGCATGCTGAGTCAGCCACATCAACAACATCAAACCCACAACCAAGTCAAAATACCCAGCAAAGCTCTGAAACAGATGTGAATGCCTCATCAAAAGCTAAACAAGAATCTGCTGGCAACCAGCCTACACCTCAACAAGCCACTCCTAGTAGCCAGACACTGGCCAATACTGCTGAGACCATCACTCCAGTAGCCAATACTAGGAAGTCTGGTCCTCAACCAGAGAGTACTACTACCGACCTAAGTTCTGAAAGAGATTCCAACAGCCAGCCACAGGCTCAGCAAGGCCTGAATGCTCAATCAACAACACCTACTACATCAAATCCACAACCAGGTTCAGATACCCTGCAAGATTCTCAAACAGATTCAGATGTTCCATATAAAAGTAAAGAAGATTTTGTTGGGAACGAGTCTACAACTCAACAAGCTACTCCAAATACTCAGCCCAACTTCCAAACAGAAACAGGTACTCAGTTAACATCTCAACCAAAAGAAAGTGCTCCGTCAGCTGTTCAACAAAGCTCCAATGCTCAGCAAAACCCTCAGACAGCTGCTCCTAATGACCAGTCAAAACCACAACAAAGTCCAATTACTGAGCCTAACCATCAACCAGATTCTGATGCTACATCAACTGCTGAACCAGCTGCTGGATGGTCTACCTCTCAGTCACCAACTGCTACTGGGCTGACCCCTCAAACCGGTCCTACCGGTGAGCAAACCAATAAAAAAGATTCTTCCAATCCTACAAACTAACCAGCCCCTGCAGCCTGCTATCTAGCAAACCACATAGAATTGCGCCCTCACATTAATCAAAAACTCAACTTCCATCACTTTGTCTCTATCAGGTCCTTCTTCTTCCACTCCTGGATCATCTGCGACCCAATTTCAGTGGCTCAAATAATCAGATCATTGTGAGTTATATGCAGAACCTCTGGTCTTCTATTTTCTGTTACCATGGTGTTTGCTTTCAGAACATCTACATATTGGTTTGTTCAGTGGAATGTTATGATGTATATTTTAAGTTTGCTGTTTGGAAGCAAGTCTCTGTTTAAATAAGCAATGTATGCCAAGAGTTCACTTTCACTCTGTGGATAGCTAAATTGGGAGTGTAATATTAGTCACTATACCATTCATGTTTAAGAAACTGTGGTGAAAGTGAATCTATGGTGTTGAGAAATATTTATTTTGCTGATTCTTTTTTATGTATGAAGGATGGTTAATGGAAAACCTTTATGAATAATGGGAGAACCCTTTGTCCCTCTTCTTCCAGATAATATTCTAGATGATAATGCAACATAGATACATCCATAATTATGGTACTGTGTTTATCAATTCATAAAAAAAAAACAAAATTGATTAAAAAAAAATCAAATTCAGAGTATTTTATCTCTGATAAGATCTTGGCTACTTATAAAATACTTCATCAATGGATCATGTTGATCCCACAAACTGAATACTAGTATTAACAACAGTTTCATATTGTTCATGAAGGGAAATATTTTGAATAGGTCCTTATAGAATTTGTAATCCTTTCACTTAATATGCCATCAAATTTGTGAAGAACACATTAGGTATGACCCAGTCCTGCACCTATATGAAGCAGAATTCTTCTATGTGTTCCACAGAAATTACTAAAATTGTCAATTTGCCAATAATCAAATTTGTTAAATAGTTTATAAAAGAAAAGGGAATATGGGAGAAGACTGTTTTTCAATGTCAGGCTAGATATAGTGACTGTTTAGTTGATGCTAGAACGATATAACTCTACAACATACATTGACTCTTCTATGGTGAGAAAGTGATAAATCTAAAATGAGATATATTGCACTGGCTATTTTCATGGGTGCAGGTCATAGAAAAACTTGATAAAGAGAAGGAAGAGGAGCTGATGACTTCAACAAGTCTGTTTATGTTTCAAATGATTTGACTTGACGTCATAACTGAAAGGAAATATTTGGTTTTAGCTGATATCATAGGCTCCAAATCAGGCAAAGCAACCTATTCATGACCATCATACGAGTTCCACTCAGAAAACTTGCTAGCTAGATCTATTTGCATGGTGTCATTTTATAATGAACAAGAGAACATTCTATTTTGATGGCTGCAGGTAATAGGAAAACTTGAAAAAGAAGAAGAAGAGGAGCTGCACACTTTGACAACTCTATTTTATGTTTTCAGAGATTTGGCTCAATGTTATAACTGACAGGAAATATTTGGTTTTAGCTGATGTTGTAGGCTGCAAATCAGGCTATGCAACCTACTCATGACCATCACATGAGTTCCATGGAGAAAACCTGCTAGCTAGATTACTCATGCAGTGCTATTTTATGATACAGAAGAGCATATGAAGACAAACCTAGCATGCGTTAGAGCAAGAGAAGAAGAAAACAAACAGGTCCATGGAAGCAGTAAAATGATCTCTAACATGCTACTGTGATTATTAATCATCCATATATGGCATCATTTCAGAGAGAAATGGTCTGAAATGAAAGATTAAGAATCAGAATAATCAATTACCATAGCTTACAAGCAAATCAAGGATTTATAGGATAAGATAATGCACCTATGACCCACAGCAGCATAAGCTGTCAAATGGATTGAGTTAGATAGTTCATTACTGGCATAGCCAGTCCCGCACTGCCTTTCCCCGTGCAACAAATCTACCAGCATTCTTCCTATCTATCCTCATCGAGCTATTCAACTGAAACATCATCTCTGAAACCAGCATTTTCACCGGAGATTCCCCAATTTTATCACTATGCTTGCCCGATCCACAAACAACTGAGATTTCCAGGGGCACAGCTTCATCCACCCTGAACCTTATTCTCAATTCCTCCACCCACTGCAATAAGATCACAAACGCTGAAGCCACATGAAACCCATGCAAGTCCAACTTCCCTTCATCAGGAGACCACTCCAAAATGTCAACCAAAACTGATGAACCCACCAGCTCCCTTACCAGCAATGCTTCATCTAGCGACAGAGAATCCTCCTCCACCTTCTTGACCAAAGCCGCAATTGAAAGAGGAATATGTTTAACATCCTGTACCATTGAAATAATTGTTGGGCATGAATTCAACACAACATTAAACGTCCGAACTGAGAAACCAATACCCAATTTCTTCATCTTCCTAATCCAAGAAACCATTTTGGCGAGCTCCCCATGATCACCATAGCAAGAAAGAACAACATTGGTGCAAACCGTGTCGATGGCCAACCCGGCATCCTCCATTATCCCAAGAACCCTGCTCATCTCTGCGAAAGACCCCGACTTCCCGTAGCTTTGCATGACCAGCCTGAACTCAAAAGGGGAAGGCCTGAATCCCAAAAAAGCCATCTCCTTTAGCTTCTCCTCGGCATCAACCGGCAATCCCATCAAGCAGAGGGCTTTAATCATCGATTCATAGGGCTTCCTCACAGAGCACGGGATTTCATGCAAACGAGAGTAGAAATCGAGAGCGAAGTCCTTCAATCCGCGCTCGGAGAAGGCCTCGATGAGGTCGCAGTAGAAGAGGGAGATCTCTAGATCGGAATTAAGCCTGGAGACCGATTCGGAGATTAGGCTTTCCGCCTCGGTGGCGCGGCCCTGGTTCACAAGCACGGCGGCCATGGCTGCAGCGAGCTTGGGGTTCCATTTGAACCAATTAGCTTCGCTGACCCTTCTATAAATCTACACAAAAATGAAAGGTTTCTTCAATTTCGAAAATATCTTGTAACAGTGGATAATCTAAGGGAGAACGAAACGGGGAATTACGGGAAGGGCGAAGCGGGAGGAGAGGGAGAGGAGGTGCGAGAGGGTGTGGAGGGCGGCGGACTTGGAGGAGGCGGCGACGAACTTCCGGACGAGGCGGTCGGCGGCGGAAGGGTCGGCGGCGGTGTCGAGGGATGAGAGCAGGCGGTGGATGTGCTTGCCGCCGCCGGCTGTACGGCTGCTGTGGCTGTTGCGGAGGGCGCAGCGAGGGCCAGTAGCGGCCGGCAGGGAGAGCAAGAAGTTAGCTATCATCCCGCAGTTTTCTGGAGCAACAGATTTTGTTACCCTTTTTCAATTAGTCCAGCAGATAGGGTTGGAACCGGCCTTGGGATTAGCCAACTTCGATCAGGCTTCGGATTTGGTCCAAAGAGTTTAGATCAGATTTGAATCTGAATATAAAATTTATTTATCTTTTGTGTGTATATGTGTACGCAGATGTGTGTCTATATATATATATATATATATATATATATATATATATATATATATATATATATATATATGTATGTATGTATGTATGTAGACATATATCTGTGTATAAATATACATACATACATACATACATACATACATACATATATATATATATATATATATATATATATATATGTGCGCGCGCGCGCGCGTAAATATACATATATACATAGATACATACATACATATATATGTGTGCATGTATTTATGTCTACGTATGTGTGTGCATTATGGTATTTTTTATGTGTTAATTTGGAAGCATATTAAACTATTGATTTACCAACATCCAATAAATACCTTGTTTGTGCAAATTTTAAATGATAAATGCATTGTCACACTTCATAAGGAATCTAGATCATATCAGAAATCTTTAAATATCCGTGCAAAATCTATCAAAAATATCATGCTTCATCGGCAGCAACTGATGGTATGAAAGAGATGTTGACGAGAGAAGGGAGGGTGATCTTAGCCGAAACAAAAATTATATAGGGCGGACACTAGAGAAATAAATTATAAGGTGGATTTCATAGTTTGCTATATTTTTTTTTAACATCAATTTTAAAAAATAAATATAAAAGTCAAAAATTTTTCTACTAATGGAGTCATCTATCCCATGATTTAAAAAAAAATATAGCATTCTCTCTTCCTCATTTTTAATACATACTTTTTATCTGTACATAATATATGGCTATATGATACATACTAAATAAATTAATTATAATGCAAGTCAATGCACATATTCAAATAAATCGATATATAGTTTGCAGAATATAAATTAATTCATCAAGACACAATATATGATCAGATAATATACACTTAGCAAATCAAATATCCAACAACTTAATATATATCTCCAAGCAAATTAATATTATATTTACTAGTACACATTACATGGTCTGGTATTACACACTCATTAATTTTCTGATATATACTGTAAGCTTTTTTGATACACATATGGTAGTGATCTAATATATATTTTAAATAAAAATATATTCTAAAAATAATGTGTATTGAATATCAAAAAAGCTTGTAGCATATATCAAAAAATTGATGAGTGTGTATTACCATATCATGTAGCATGCACCGATGAACATAATATTTTAAAAATTATATATCAATTTATTTAGAGGTGTGTATTGGGTTGGTAGATGACTAATTTATTAAATATATTGACCGTATACTATATATTGATGAACTTCATATTCTGAAAATGATGTATCAATTTACTTAGAGATATATATTGAATTATTGCTGGATATATATCAAATAAGTTTGCAGTATATATCAGAAAGTCAATGAATGTGTATCACCATACTATATAGTATGAACCGAGGAATATAATATTTAAAAAATTATATATCAATTTACTTGAAAGTGTGTATCGGATTGTTAGATGACTAATTTATTAAGTATATATTATTTAGCCACAAACTGTGATGAGCTTTATATTCTAAAAAATATGTATAGATTTATCTAAAGGTATGTATTAACTTGCTTGATGATTAATTTGTTTGATGTATATTGCTTGGCTATGTAGTATGCATCGATAAAAAAAAAATTATAAAAATGACGACGAAAGATAATACCATATTTTTTTATTTTTAATTATGAGATTAATGACTCTATTAGTAGTAGTTGTCTTTGATTATTAGGTTTCTGCTTTAAGATTAATATTAAGAGAAATATAGCAAATGATAAAACCTGCCACATAATTTTTTTTAGTGCCCACCCCACATGGTTTTTGTTCATCTTAGCCCAGTAATGGGTAGGGAAGAAGGGAGTAAATTCTTTGTCGATAAGGAATTGCCATCCAAAAGAAAAGGATAAGTAGCACTTACTACAAGCATTGTTGGGAACTTGAGAGAGGTTATGTATGGAGGAGAGGGCGATGTCGAGCAACGAGCCAACGGGGGTGCCTGGCAGCATCAAAAAAGGGGGCTCATAGGGGAGGTGAATAGGATGAAGGGGAAAGGTGGAGAACAATGATGTACAGGTGGCCAGATAATGGAGGTAGGCAATGGTGCTCTTCCCAAATTTGCCGATGAGTTCAAAGATATCCCATGGCAGGAGCTTGGTCTCTGAAGGCATCCTCAAGCTTGCGAGCTAATTTTCTACTCTCCTTCTATTATTAGTACTTTAGGGTTTGTGACGCTTAGGTTTGGATCGTATCCTTCATGTGAAAGAATGATCGGTTATTTTTCATGATGTCAATCATTGGATCATAATTTGTATAGCTTTTAAATTCCTCAAACTATTGGTATAGATCACGAAGCAAATATCATGCTTTGAAGTCATGCAAAATACAATCCGACGGTTCATACTATGAAAGAAGATCAATCATTCTTTCACATAAAAGATACAATATGTACCTTAGATACTAGTGTTTGGATTCGTTAAAGATTATTTATTTATTTATTTATTTTGGATAGGGGTTTTGTTTGGAGGGGGGGTATAAAAAATGAGCATGAATGATGTGCAATTGGTACTACAAAATATGGTATAATTTTAGATCATCGTTATAAAAGGATGAATAGCTATCAAACAACACATGCAGTATATATGGCATGGCCGTGTTTGTGCACCCATTATTTGATGACCATTGGTTTTTTTTATAGCCATCATCTACAGCTATACTGCAAACTATAGTGTGCACGGCACGGCATGGCATAGGATCCATGCTCATGAAAGGAGGAGTGTAATTGTGCAACGTGTGGTGGAGAGAGAAGTTGTAGTAGAATTCCTACATGTGTCTCATTACGGAGGGAGGAGCAGCGGTCCTTGGGACAAGAAGTAATACTGTGGAACGCGGTTCTGTTACAAAGATGTCCTTAGCTTATATGGCATGAGAAAATTGGACTCATGCACGTGGCTTTATGATGCAGAATAGTTGTGAGGAGAAATTGTTGGTTAGGACAAGCTTACCACGTATACCTTGCACTACCCAATAACAAATCAATATATAATAAAAAGGTACACAGTTATCTATTTTTGTTTAAAGATTTTAAATGAAAAAAATTATTTTTACTATTTTGAATGGGAAAAGGTTTATTTTTTTGATTGTATATTGGTTTGTTATTAGGTGGTAGCTTGTTCTAATCAATAATTTCTTCAGTTGTGAGGGCTATGATACAAGCCAACATCTTGTTTTGCTTGGGAGTGGTGCACGGATCTCGTGGGCGCCCGCTGAGGTGGATGCAGTGTAGTGCGAAGGCGACCTTCCATTAATGCATGGTAAGCGAGACTGGACTATTGTTGTCCGAACACATGCATCGTGCTGGTTTTAATTACATTGGATATCTCGATGGAAGATCAGTATGAATTGAGGTTTCAGTTTTTATGTTGGCCAAGACAAAAAGGTTGAAGAAGCTTGAAAAACAGGAAATAGTGTTTGGAGATCATGATCCAAATATAGGAATTGTACAGAGAGTTTATCATCACAAGCTGCTCATCCCAATGGAGATAGCTATGGATTTTTTTTTGGTAAAAATAGATGACAAGGTTGCTCAAGCCTCTCAAGTTGCATGTTTTGAAGAATCAAGCCTAAGTGGGGTGTTGGAAATTACACTTGATTCATACATGCATTAGTTTTATTTATATCATCAATCCTATGTACATATATAGCATGGTAAAAAGGTCAACTAATCTAAGATCATTAAAAGTGTCGAAGGTTCATGAATATGCTTCTTAGAGTTTCTACCTCATGCCTCTTAGAATCTATATGTTATTTGGATGCAACTATTCATGAGATATGTCATTTGGATTTAGTGATGCTTTCATGCAAGGGATACATGAAGGGTTACTATATATGTATCAATATAGGATCCTATGAAAGGTTATTTTGCAAAGGAACAAGTAGTAAAAGGATGAAAAATATTACTGACTATTCATTATTATCCTCTTCTACTCTTTCTCTTTATTTAATTGAAGTGATTATGATTCGATCAGCTACCTTCAACAGGGTAGCATTAGAGCTAACTTCATAGAATGTTTATTCCACTTCAATTTATTAATGTACTTTAGAAATGCTCTATACTTAAGATGCTTTTAGAATATGGAAACTAGCTTAACATATATATGCAAGCTTTGTGCCTGCATGAGAGAGAGAGAGAGAGAGAGAGCTCTACTCACACTAGAGTCATCCACGTGTGATATATATATATATATATACATATATGCAAAGTAGAATATAACATGCAAGGTGGGTAGAAGTAGATTCATAAGGCAATATAAGATTCTCATAAAGTTGTATGGATGAAGGATTTTGGAAGATTCTATCTCAAAACAAGGGAAAAAAATAGAAAAAAGAGTTGGTGTTGTAATATGGGCAACTTGGTGGTTGGAATGGTAAGAACATACATATCATTTTCTTTTAATTAAATAGGAATATGTGCTTCTGCCTTCTAGCTTTTGAGGTTGAGATCGTGAAGCTAACTTGATAACCTTTCACATTACATATTAGTAGATTAAGAAAGAACTTTTCTTTGATACTTTTATATCCTCCAAAGAATTTAGTTGTCATCTTTCTTTGAGCTTTTAGTCTATTGCATTAAGAGATTTCCTTTGATTACAATCATGAATAGCTTATTCTTCGATAGCTTGAGTTTTTAGTATTTATATTTTTATAATATTTTTATATGTGTATATGTTTTATATGTCTGTCTGTATTAAATTGATAATCGATTAGATAACCCTCAATGATCTCATTGCAAGCTCTTTCTCTTTTTAAAAGATACAAATAGTAGTAATAGAACACAGTGTCGTCCCTCACCATTTTCTTAGATATCAAATCAAGCTATAATATACTTATAATATTTAATATGTAGAATGTATTGGCATATATAAGCCAATTTTTTAAAAAAGAATTTCTAGTAACACAAGCTCAACTACATGAAGCATTGTTGAAATACTATATTTTTACATTTTTATCAGAAAATAACATCATATACTGTTCAATGTAAATGTATGTTGCTGCTCCGGAGTAAAAACCCACAAACTAACACAAGGGCAAGGTGAACACAAATCATTAGAAATCAACTGCCTAAAGCTAACATATATTATAGGATCCACCTAACTTCACCTGTTCAAAATGTGGTGCAAAAATCATATGCATGATCAAATTGTTGGATCATGCATGAACAACCTTCTTCAACTACCAAATGAGGCTTTTTCAAAATGAACACAATTATTTTGCTCAAAAAAATGAGTACAGTTAGTAGCAAACAAAAACAATCAAATTATTAACAAGATTACAGCAAAAGCTGCTTAATATTGGATATAAGATCCAGATAAATAAGGGCAGCACAAACCATATGCATTTTTTGATTGAAAATGGAGGTTAATATAAGATGTTGTTAATGATAAATCAGCATAGTGAATATGTGTCTTTGAATTTAAAATTATTTAACATGGGAAAGGAGGCTTAAACAAATGAATGAAAGTCCATGTCAAATGAATAATAATGGAGAATGCGGTATAAGCAAGTTCCATTTTAATATAAGTATGCTAAGATATAAATTAAATTATGTGATAATTTCAGTTTCAGACATATGCATAAATTTATTAATGAAAATAAGAAAACCAGAAGACCAGCTAATGCATTAAGCAATGGAATAAACAGCACAGCAAAATTATTAACATTTGTAAGGACAAAATAAACACCGAATTGTTGCATCAAATTAAATTATATATGATCCAGAAATTCCCAAATACAGCACAAAACGTTGGTAGAATTCCATCAAATTACTCTTCATCAGTTGTTTCATGTCTTCCAACGTAGTAATGCCATCATAAAATTGATGAGAGAATGGAATTAGAATTTTTTCAAAACATGCAAACATACACGACATCCCAATAGTTGAAATAAATGCATTTTTCTATTTGTAAGGACAAAATAAACACCGAATTGTTGCATCAAATTAAAATATATATGATCCAGAAATTCCCAAATACAGCACAAAACGTTGGTAGAATTCCATCAAATTACTCTTCATCAGTTGTTTCATGTCTTCCAACGTAGTAATGCCATCATAAAATTGATGAGAGAATGGAATTAGAATTTTTTCAAAACATGCAAACATACACGACATCCCAATAGTTGAAATAAATGCATTTTCTACTGGAGTAGAAAAGGAACTGCCGACCTTTCATGAGACTAGATCCACAATGCATTTCCTATATATTTTGTGAGGATATATTTTTGAAAGGTTTCAGTTGACTTCCTCTAAACTCCTACTATTGCAAGGTACATTTGCAACTACTAGAACAAAACTAGAAAATACAAAGCGCTAGATTCTTTCCCTAAATATCCAATTACCACCTCCCTTGTATGTATCAGTAAGTTCACAGTGAAGGTGCCATTGGCAAGAGTGGGGAAATTTTCTAAGCTTTGACATGCTAGGTAGCTGAAATTAGAACATAAGTCTACGCAGCACAAACTGTGAGAATCGAAACCAAATAAAGCATCATTGGATGGTAATTATAGTTGCCTAAAAACAACAATAAAGCAAATATCCAAACATTTAGCAAGTTAGGACAACGACAAAGAATATTGTTAATCTAAGAAGGCCACAAGTTGATGGAAACCAATATAACTTCTTATTTGTTTGAGACTGTCAACTTGAATTCAGGCACATGCCTCAATCATGAGAGGAAAGACATCATCCTGATTATGCCTCATCAAATATCAATGATTAATTCAAATAAAAATGATTGTTGCTGGATGAATCACAAGCTCCATTGACACAGAAATGTATTAAAAATATAATTCCCACTAAAGAAAAAAAAAAAAAAAGAAAAGAAAAAGGGCAACCAACGAACATGGCATAAAACACGTTCATACATTGAAATTAGGAGAATGCAGTTCACAGTGGACCCCAAACGAGATCCTTGAAAGCACGATAAACACATTCACTTGACACAAATATTGCACGATAAACACAGTAACTTGACACAAATATTGCACGATGAACACAGTAACTTGACACAAATATTGAAAAGGATGCAACCTAAACTTCTACTGCATCAAGCATCCCTCTTGGTAAGATTGGGAGAAACCAACCATGGCATCTTTGGCTTATAACTCGGCAACTCAATCTTCCCCACCTCGTTAAAAACAAATATATCTTCAGTATTGTACTCCTCTAAGCTGAACACCTCGATGCAGTCAACCCTGACATATTCCTTGCCTGCTTGCTTGTTGTAACTGTCAGCAAAGTATATACAATTTCCTCTAAACCTAGGAAAATCTTGAGCCGAGATGGAGAAAGAGTGACCGGGTCCCAGGAACACAACCCGATCGCCAATGCTATGAACTTGATCCAGTTGCACATACCCTTGCGCATCATCCAGATCGTTCAGATCGATCTTATGAACATGGAACAACCTCATAATCCTGTCATACGCGTCGGAAAGTTTGTAATCCTCGCTGATCAGCAGGAGCTCCCCGGCCGAACCCACCAAGTACGCCGTGCTGCATCTGGGCATGCTTCTAACTTTTCCCACTGTCACCCTCACAGGCAGGCTCCTGAAGTCGAAGCCAACCAGCCTATCATCGCAGACTAGGACGTAGAACTGCCGCTCCCGAAATGGTAAGAAGTCGTAAAGAAAATATATAGGGTTGCTGGGGATTTCTATCCAGGTCCATGATGCGTCTCCCAGTTGACAGTAGTAGCAATGGTAGGGGCCGTAGGTTTTGATAAAGATGAGCACGACAGCATGCGGATCGAGAGCAGGATCCGAAGATAGTGCAGCCTGGTGGATTATCATGTCCGCGATTTCTTCTTCCTTTATGTTCTTTGTATGGGAACCAGATAACAATGCGAGAAGTTGTGGGACAGGGACATCCAGCGGTACGATATTGAAGAAGCCCGGGATGTTGGCGAGACGAGGGATGGGGATCTCGGCCCCGGTGAAGGGGTTGAGGAGGGAGGGATTAAAACTGTAGTCCACAAGGATTAGCCATCCAAAAGAAGAGCCAAAGCAGATCTTACCGCGAGTCATGTCGGAAACCTCAGGGAGGTCATGGGTGAAGAAGGTGGCGAGGTTGAAGAACCGGCGGCGACCGCCGGCGGCGGAAGGGGGCAGCATCAGGAAAGGGGGCTGAAGGGGGAGATGGTGGGGGTGAGGGGGAAGGTTTGAGAACAAGGTTTTGCAGGTGGCCCGGAAACGGAGGTAGGCGGAGGCGCTCTTCCCGGATCTGCCGATGAGTTCGAGGATCTCCGGCGGGAGCTTGGTCTTTGGGCGCGTCATGAAGCCTTTCGATGAGGATGCGAAGTTCTTTGCCCGTTTTCCTTCCGTGTTAGGGTTCTCGCTGGTGCTTGCGTTCAATGAAAGTGGACGGGGGGGGGGGGGGAGGGGGTTGTGTAAAATAGAGAGAATATAAACGCGCAGCGCGCGGTGGTGAGGAAAAGGGCAGCAGAAGTTTCGATAACGGCTCCTTGCCAGGGGATACGGAGTAATACTACGGACCCAACAATAGTACCAAGAAAATTCTAGTCCATATGGCACGATGGTATTGGTACCATTGGCGACACTGAATCGCCAAGCAACCCACGACAAGTGGCAATGGAACATCGATGTTGGGCCGCAAAGGGAGAAATTCACGCCCAGGTGGACCACCCAAATCCTACCGTCGATAATACGCTACATTAATCCAATTTCACAAATTTCCAATTGGGCATTATCCACTGTGCATATGCTCCGAGATTTGCTCTGATCTCCTTAGGAGATTTGCTTTGACCTACTTGGGCTTGGTCCAGGCAATAGTTTCTCCGTATCTGCGGGTCGTCACAAGTTAGGATAGAGGCATGCACAACATGTGGTAATGGAACATTGATGTTGGGCCGCAAAAAAAGAAATTCTTACGTGGACCACGCCCAAATAGACCACCTAAATCCTACGATGGATAACACGCCACATTAATCTTTGTATTGCACAAATTATTGATTGCACGTTATCCACCGTGCATATGCTCCAAGATTTGCTTTGATCTACCAATGCTTGGTCTAGCCAATAATTTTTCTATATCTGCATGTCGTCACAAGCTAGGATAGAGACCTGTGCATCACACATGAGAGGGAATGTTGACCTGTTGATTAATGGCTTTTTTTATTTTTTTGATTGAAATTAATTTAATCCAAGGCTTTTAAAGTTGGGGCGTCTCGATCGTTAGAAAGACCAAGGTGACCTCATTTATGTTGGTCAAGATAAATGGTTATAGAAAATAAAATATATATAGTGAGATCATGGGGGATTACAACTATAAAGATGAAAAGCTCGATGAAAGTTACAAATAGCTAGGACAAGAAAGATCATCTGAACCATTAAAATGATGCAAATTGCATGAAGCTTGGAGCTCATCTGGAAAAGTAGTGCTCTAGACAGCTTGCAATTCTGTCTTGAAGTCGGAATATGTGAAGTGGGATATGAAGAAAATGAGAGAAAGTGAAAGACAAACAGCAACATAACAGAGGTACTAACCGGATGCATGTTTCTTCTCCATTTATAGTTAAATATAGGATGGCAATATGCAATTGAATTTTATTTAACCATGGTAATTTTAAAGAGATATACATAATTTTTTACTGAAAAAATGATATCATAATAATTTGACCAGTATCCTATAGATACAAGATGTAACAACCTTGATATCCAAAAAGGCTATTTCATTAAAATGTTATTTAGGTTTTTTTAATTTGGTATAAGTATCTAAGAATTATCTAATTTAGATAGTTGATGTAGAACTAAATATACGCTCCTGTGGCTCCTCACACATTTCTTTCATTTAAGACTGATTATCTTTGTCAAGCTCAACATTTAAATCCAATCAAATCAAATTAATTAGATTTGCTTCAATACTGTGCGTAACAATTCAAGATTTCATCCAAAAAAATCAGACATAAGGTATTATTTAAATTTCTTGATCTTATATAAGTATCCAACTCCTAGTACATAACTGGTGTAGGACTAAATACATACCCATATTGTTCTCATAGGCCTCATAAGTTACTACAAATGGTGTTAAAATAGGTTAGACTCATGATATATGTGGATTAAGCGACACTATAGTATGAACCCTTTGAGACTAACCATGGACTGACCTCGATGTTTGTAATTATATTTGATTGGATTTGGACTCTTAACTTCATAAAAAAGTTAAAGCTTAAACGAGAGGGGGGAATATGGAGGACATATGCACGTGTGTTTAGTCCAACGTCGAATATATACTGGATAGATTTTGAGTACTTATATAAAGTCAATAGAAATAATCAAGAATATCATTAGATTTGAGAAAGACACATACCACATATTGTAGATCGAGGTCGAGCACATCTTCTTTACTTTCACTTCGATAGATTTATAATGGGATGATGATTCGAGAATGTGTTGTACAGTGGGTCGAGTGGCTAAAAGGTCTCTGGGATGCTTCAGCTGGGGGAGAGAGATCTCAGCATCAATGATGGGAATTAAGGGAGGTGGTGAAGATGGTCTCAATAAGGATGAGCCAACTACTGGAAGAGACAAAGCAATACTTGCTGCAAGTGATGGTAGAAACTTGATCTTGATGGAGGTGGTGGATTGAGGAGGAAAAGCTGAAAAATTGGTCAAAGATAATGACAAGAAGGGAGACAGCATGAGGAGAGGGGGCTAAGGGAGGAGGTGGTGGGTTTGAGGGGAGAGGACAGAAAGTGAGGAGTCGCTGATAGTACGGAGGTGGAGGTAAGTGGTCGCACTCTTGCTGGACTTCACCATTCTAATGAGGAGCTCCAGTGGGATACTGGCCATCGGAGTATTTATCGATGAGGTTGAGGATTAGCATTCTTGGTGGTCTAAGCAATCGCTGTTGAGTTCCGTAGAGGGGGTTTGGTTTACCACAAAAAAGAAGAAGAAGAAGGAGAAGAACATAACAAGTGGTGGCAAAAAAAGTGGCAGGCCGGCAGTAAGTTTCTAAAATGTGTTATTATTAAAAAAAAATCTAAAATGTGTAATTGTGTGGGGAGCAATTTTTTTGGCCTTCTGGCTATGGGGAATGGTTTTGATTAAGGGTTTGGATTGTACCTTCCATGCAAATGAATGATTGTTCATCTTTCGCCTTATCGACCATTGGATGGCATACTATCCGCTTTGAGAGCTGTGCAGATAG
The DNA here is from genome assembly GCF_000442705.2 of Elaeis guineensis. Classification (NCBI taxonomy): domain Eukaryota; kingdom Viridiplantae; phylum Streptophyta; class Magnoliopsida; order Arecales; family Arecaceae; genus Elaeis; species Elaeis guineensis. Next base: position 12,503,573 of record NC_026004.2, on the reverse strand, counting down.
GTGAAAGATATGGATTATATTTTTTTTGGAGTACAATCCAATAATTAACATCACAAAGAATGAACAATCATTATGCCGCACGAAAAACACAACCTGAACCTTTGGGTTGCTCCGGTCAGCACTTACGTTAGTGCAGTGTGACGGGGTGTGGTATTTAAGGTTTGTAAACATTAGCCATCTTGTTCTCAATTTTCCATGCATTAATATTGGTCAAGTTAGAAGGTTAAAAAGGTCCAGATCAACGTAAAAATATTTGGAGATCTTGATCGACTAATTATTAAAGAGTAAAAGTCCAGATTAACTCTTGTTTTAGATATTGATAAGATTATGAGTGGTGGTGATAATGTCGTTATTTGCTTAGGAAAAAAAAAATGAAGGGAAGACACTAGCTAGGTGAGCACCCATTTAAGAAGATAAAAGATATTGGGAAGTGCTGGCTGATATTGTGTCATCAACTTTCATCTAAATTAATATTTGGAAAGGAGCTTTGGATTACATACATCACCCAAGATGACGAGGACTTATTGACAAATGCTCGGTAGGATGCAAATCTTTCCGGGCTCAGATCTTAACCAAGATGAAAATTTTTCTATGCTCCTTATGCTATTAAAAAATTTTCTTTCCACTGTATAAGTAACTTCATATAATTATATTCTCAATTTTGGATGGCAGTTTTTTCCCTTTATCTCCTTTAAGATAAGAAGAGATTGAATGTAATTATTTTAGGTTAGCATTAACCATGGATTTATGAAGGGTGGAGCCCCTAGGCTAAGGTTGCCTACCTGTGTGGCTATGTGAAAGGCTTTAACGCTGTGAGATAAGCAGAGATATTCGTTTAGGCTTCGGATTTTTTCTCATTAATTTAGGGGGGTCGTTGACTTTCAAGTGGGTTCATTTGCCTGATTATCCACTATTGATATATAAAGGAAACTCACTTGTATCGATAACCATGAATAAATAGCCAGAACTATTTATTTCAAAATTCCTAAATTACCTAAAACAAAAATGATGGTTAAAGAAACCAATTAATTTTGTCCTAAAATAAGATTAGAAATCAAATAATTTTCTAGTCACTCTATCAAGGCACGTTTGCTTATGTGATAGATGCCATGGTGGACTGGAACTATAATTCTATATGCAGTCGCTGGAGATCATGTTGGATCTTTGCTTTTCATTGTTATAGGATTTCTAGCAGATATGGACAGGGGAGATGTCACCCACCATCACATAATCTATATCGGTCCTCTTTGGATGCCAGAGAATCTTATATGGCGACAAAATATGCTCTCATATCCATTTTAACCAAAAAAAGCATGGGTTTGGGGAGAAGTTATGCAACGGGGAGGAAATGTTGAACTAAAATGGGGAATTTTGATCCTTACAATTCTGTGCAAGAAAACTTACTTCAAATGGAGCTATAAATCCCGAATTTTCACGGTCGTGAACTCGTGATGGTTCTGATCTCAAGTAACTCCCCTCCACTGTTTCTTTCCTTCTTACTTTAAAACTAGTTGATCCTTATCAAATGAATAATGTAGCTGGCCTTTCAAACAGAGTACCTGGACGCCAAGCTAAATCCATCTCGACCGATGGGACTTCCCTACTTTGTCTTCTTCTTCCTCTTTTTTTTTTTTTTTTGTCTTTTTCTTGTTTTTTTTTTTTTTTTTTTGGTGGAACACTAATTTGCCCTTCTATATGATTATTTTGATGAAAATTATTTTTTGATCCTTTTTAACTTTTATTTGATAGGACAGGTGGATTGAAGAAATGATGGATTAGAGATGAATGATGGATGGAAGAGAGGATGGATGAATCTCTTATTCATCCTTCCATGTATTTGATGAAATATGAAAGGGTGAATGAAAATTCACTCTTTATTTGACATAGAAGGAATTAAAGGAAGGATAAATAATATTTAATGATATTTTTGCTAAACTGCCAATTGATTAAAAAAATTATTATTATTAATTTATAATATATCAATACTAAAGAAGTATAGCAATATATAAACTTATAATCTTAGTAATTTATAATTATATAAAATTTTTATAATATTTAATTTTAATTTAATTTAAATAGTTTATTTATTTATATAACTAGTTAACTAAAAAAATAGTGAATATAAATAAAAAAGAGATAATTCTAATTATTTATTTATAATTAAAAAAATTATATGTTAAAATTAAAATAATTAATAATAAAATTTAATAGTATAGAATAGATAGTAGAAGTAATATATATATATATATATATATATATATATATATATATATATATATATATATATATATATATATATATATATATATATATATAATGATAAAGTAAAGAAGTGTGGGCAAAAGTGAAAAGTGAGAATTTTGTCAAAAAGTTAATGTGGAGTAATTTTATCAATATAGAAACGTATCCCTCATATGCTCTATCTATCATTTTTTGTGTTATTCTGAAGATGGATCCAAGTGGATATACAATTCCTTCTTTTTTATTTATTTTTTAAAAAAATTTAAAATTAAATAATAGATAAAGATCATTCATCTTTTCAATTTTATCTATGCTTTCTCTCATAATCCCAATTAAATATGGGGATAACGATATTAGTTGTAATCTATAATTCTTCGACCTTTAACATGGTAGGGACAGAATTTCGAGCAATGCCTATGGGTAGGGCTATAATGGGCTAGGCCAGTGAGAACGGTGTGAGAGATTTAGTTTGGACCTCTTTTCAGTGCCACAGGCCGAGATGAGACTCAAAACAGAGGCATGAATAATTTGTGGTAAAGAGGGAATGAAAGATCACTACATTTGAATGAAGGAGATGCACTAGCATCAACTCTAATAAGATGAGCAAGATGGAGGGGAAAACTCTGTCCAAACTGATTCCAAGTACTTCATGCCAGTGAAATTTGCCAAATGATCTTCTACGTGGTTGGCCTCATGCAGAAATGGTAATAATTTATGGTCGCTTAAAACTGACGATTTGGTAAAAGTTAAATATCAGCCCATTCTGAGGTCGGCCTGTTCCAAACTTTTAATCTCAGTTGGCGTGGGCCTTGGCCTGACCCAGACAGGATTGCACCAGGCTAAGCCTGATTTGAGGTGTAGGGCTGACCTAGGCCCACCCGGCCCATCAACACGCCGGGCATCGGAAACCTCCGAGCACTGGTGCAAAAATACTCCTCTGTTACGTTGCAGGATAAATGCCATTCAGGTTACTGATAACAAGCTTCAGGGCCGGCCCTGGGGCAGGTCAAACTGGGCGACCGCCCTAGGCCCCAGGCCTAGATCTTGTATTGATGTTCCAATAGGGTGCAAGGATGGCTTTCTACAATATTATAATAAGAAAAATAATTAAATAGGTTAATGATGGGTTTTATATACTGCTTAACGAATATATCTATAGAAAATTATTGCACGTAGATTAATTTTTCAATGATAATTAATATTTAAAGTATGTTAATTTTTAATAGAGAAGGTCTCATTTTTTCATTTAGCCCTAGGTCTAAAAAATGTCAGGACCGGCCCTGACAAGCTTCATGCTCTAGTAGTTTTGAATTTGCTTCTGGTCATGAGATCAAATTTGGAAACTGATCCATGGTTTATATTTATATTTATTTTTATTTGTAACAAACCAAGGAGACTTCTACGTTTACACACACAGTCACCAAAATTTATTCCAAAACGAGGTTCTATTCAGATGAGAATATACAATTCACCAAGTTAGAAAATTTTGTTCCGATCCAAAACAAAGCTCCAAGCCCAACACAGAAGGTGCTGTGCTTTGGTTATGCTTGAGTTATTTGTTGACTGAGGTGCTTGTTGAATCGGAATTCTCGATTGCTAAATGGAAACTCCCTATCACCTATTTGGGCCTTCTTTCTTTGCCAGAATGGGATTGATGTCACTGACTGGAAAAGTTGGCCGGTTGAAGGAGGCCAAATTCTCTCTATGAGAAGAAGGCTTGCACTTGTTGACGTGATTCTTTCTACATCCCTTGTCTATCAATCTTCGGAATCCTTTGTTACTAACAGGATCTTGCGTGGCAGGGAATGTTTATTGCCAGTAAAAAAGAGAGAGAAACCTTTCCTCTGGAAAGTTTGATCTTCTGTTTTGGGTTGTAATTGCCCAGTTAACTGGAAGCAATTATGTTAGATGAAGAAGGAAGTAAAGGTAGATTTGGAGTTCTCGATCCTTGGCATTTAACTGGAACTCTGTATGACAAGTTGGGGTGGCAACTCCTAAATCATCAATAGTTGACTTGGAGCAAAATAATCCTCTTGGCCTTTTCTTTCTTTTTTCTCCAATTTTGAGGTTTTAACGATACAGAGCACCAAAGAATCCTCTTGGCTTATCACAGAAGAAGGAAAAGTTGCCTTGTGCTTTTAAGAGCCTCTGCCATATACAGAAGCATCCTTGAAGGTCTTGGTCTTTTCAGGTATATTGTCTTCCCTTCGCATTAGACAAAATCTCAGTTAAACTTTCGAAGAATAGGTGGCATGTGTGGTTACTTTAGTCATAATCGAGGCTAAAGTGGCTTCCACCATTAATCTATCTCCTTGCTCTCTTCCTAATTAGCTTCAAGAAATTTATCATAGCAAATAGAATTTCTTCATGCATGTATACTTCCAATCTATACAGACATCTGCTGATTATTAACTTCTAACATATAATTCTCTTTCTGTGAAAGAAGCTAACTACGATCAGGAAGAAAAATGAGATGATGACAGGTTGAAGTATTTGTGCCCAAAACCATTGTTAGGAAGCTGCCCTCATGTCTCATTTTTCCACCATGGAAACATATACACCTCTAAATATGCCAGCCAGATCATTTTCACTGATCGGTTGGGAGTCCATTCTGTAGCCATGCTGAATAACCACCTGCAATGTCTGTAATGCCTGTAAAACCCTGAGGGAATGAAAGAATGTATCAGTTTATTTTAGCACAGTCAACACACTTATCACCATAACCAACAATAAATATTTAACTAATAAGGATACTAGCTATACTCAAAAAAACCAATATGCCCATGATAGAAATATATTTCATGTTGAACATCTGTGATCTCATCAATATGTGGTACTGTTAATTGCAAATTGCCTGCTTTTGATTGTGCAAGCAAAGCTTGTCATGGAATTATTACTTACAGCAGAGGAAAGTTCAGCTGCAGCCATGAGTGACCTTCTCCCACTATCGCATCCCTACAGGCAAAGGAAAAGAATTGCCAATAAGAAAAAGCCAGAAATCTAGTAGCATAAGTTGAGGAAAAGGATTAAGCTTAATACATGCAGACTTACAATGATTATCTCATCATCCTCCTCAAAAGCTTGTAACACTTCCTTCAAGAAGTTAGGATTTTTCATCATCCCTGCAGTACCCAAAAATGATGGAAACTAAATGAGAAGCTACTTGCTAAAAGGTGATCCACTTAGAACATACCAGATAACGTGATTATTTCTTAAGAGGCATTGCTACATCCACAGGCTTCCACATGGTAAGCCACTTATTTATATACCATCTTCCGTTGAAGATTTATTTTTTTTAAGGATATTACCTAGCATTACGAATATTACAGTATCCAATAAGTGATCAGCTACATAACATGATCTGAAAACTGTTTAGAATGTTGAACCTGCATAAGAAGCAATGCTATATCCCCAGGCTTCCACATGGTGAACCACTTATTTATACACCCTCCTGCTTGGATCAAGATGCAGAGTAGTGGGCTTCAAAGTTTTTTTTTTTTGGTAACTGGCTTCAAAGTTTATTGCTCACTTGAATATTTGTAAACTAGACTATGTAGCATTGATTTCTTATTTTTGAAAGACTAATAGATAAATAGTTAGAGACTTAATACAGCAGAAATGAAACAACAGCCATAACAACTCTAATCAAGTCCACAAAGGGTAAGATTGTAATGCTCTTTCATTTTTAGTTCTTAAATTGTGTATATTTTCCTCTCCTCAATGTCTTCTATCTACTTTCTTCTATTCCTATCATCATCCCTTTGTGCATGACATAAACTTGAATTCAGATAAACGCAGTGTTCAATGTATGGATATGAACCCCTAACCTAGCTGTAATACTGAATCTGCTCACAACAAATCCTCAAGGATTTTCATTTCTAGACTATCTTCTGTTTTTTGTTAGTGGAGGATTACCCATGATAAGACGCCAACAAAAAATGCCGAGGAACTAATGATGATTAAGCATACTTCGAATTCAGTTTTTAACCTCAAAATGTAAATTTCATATCATTCATGTAAATTCCTCCAAGTCTCCAACAATGAACTTATAATTGTTCGTGTCTTGCCATAAGAACATATTAAGCACTTGTAGCCAAATCATGCCATGCAGAAGAAACGCTTCTTTCTTTCCATCTCTCTTTTTTCAAGGAAAGAACTGGAAAGAAAACTCCACATTGTACTACTTAATAGTCACCCATACATCTTGAAAAATTTGCAATTTTCTGTAGTCTTTACAAATTTCCTGCTGTTTCATGTGTGATTATCCTTATAAAAGAGCAGTTGTTTTCTTTTATTTCTTCTAACTTTTTCACAAAATCTATTTTATATCTGAAGACCATTGTGAAACATCAAAAAAATTCAATCAAAGATGTGAGATTTGTTCTCTAGTATTGGATGCTGATAAGACCTAACAAGAACAGAGCTAAACATGGATATAACCATAATGACACAAGCATCTAAAATATATCTAGAATCAATGGGAAGAATCCATAAAACAAAGTAATGCATAATGGAAGGACTAGATTATTTTTATTGTCAATAAAACAGAATTATGAAGGTGCACCATTAATCAATAAGAAAACAGATTATTCCCACAGGAGAAAACTAAAAGAAAATAGAAATCCTACTCTAATAAACACAAGCAAAGTATATAAAAAACAGCGGTTAACTAGGCAATACCTGACCCAACCTTGAACACGTATGGGATGTTTTTAGCACCCACTGCATGTCCGGCATTGAACTCATCCACCGTCCTACAAAACCATCCCATAAAACATCAGATCCTTCATTTTTTCAAGGGAAAGAGTAGGCATCCACCCATCTCATCCTGTTATTATGATTACAGAAGATTCTTCTCAAAAAAAAAAAAGGAGAAAAGAAAAGAAACATACAGAAAATACTAAATGCACAAATAAAACTATAGATTAAGCTAGCCATTCCTTTAATCATAATTACCTGACGTCCAGATAACGATGACCAGCTTGAAGGAGTTCGTGCGCAACACGAACTGGCACCGATCTTGGCACCACTACTTCTGGACTCCCATTGCTGCTCACCGACCTAGTACAGTAATCATATTTCTCGAGAAAATTAGAATAAAAGAGAAGAAAACGATGACTATTAGAAACGTAATTACAAATAACAACACATTACATTAAACTATAATGGACCCCATACCGCAGGAAGCCCCTCCAACCATTCTCGGTTCTGGAAGGCGCACGTAGGAGTCCAGACTGCTTTGATGCCGAAAGAATGGTCAGTGACAACGAAAGGAATCTGTGAAACAGAGAGTAGATTATAACAAATGCTAACAGAAGAAGAAAGAGAGAGAGAGAGAGAGATGGCGAAGAACAGTTGGTAACCTTTTAGAGGGTCGATGAGATATGAAAACAGGAAGAGAGGAAGGAGAGTAGGAAGCCATTCTATTTCTTTGGTTAAGCTTGAGGGAGTGGAAGGAGAAAAGGGAATGGAAGTAGCTAGACAGAGACTAGGACGATGGGGTTGTGACGCGACCAAGGCAGCTATTGTTCTTTGTTACGTTATGGATGAAGGGGATGAGGCCTGGGCCCTTGGGGCTACGTTGGTGTTAGGAAAGGACAGAGATACGGCTGTTGGCATTACATTGTGAAGTGACGTGTATACCTGTTTGGTGACGGCCAGAGGTCAAGCCGTGAGTAGATGAACTCAGGAGAAGCTATGAATCATACCAGGGGAATGGATTAGGACAGGTCGGGGTAGAGTCTGCTTGCGTGTAGCTGAACTGGGTCAGGCTTATTTGGATAAGCATCTCTTGATGCATGCCGAGCCTTGGTGGCGACAAATGGTTTATTCGTAGTTATCCAAAACTGGATATATATACGTATATATAAACTGAAACAAGATGAAAATCCAAGTCAATGTTTACCTAAAAAATCCAAGTAAATATCTTCCATCCGCCTGTGTTGCACTGATTTCATGTGGCCCAAGCCTGCTTTGACATTTTTCTTTCAAAAAAAAATACTAAATAATAGGGATGACAATAAATTAGATATGGATCAAATCGATTCATATCCATATCCATTCTATAAGTAAAAATTTTATATCTATATCTGTTTTATATTTGTTTTGGATCGGATTGACTCAAATAAAATTACGGATCGAGTATATAAAAAGGATTGATAAGATCAGATAGGATCAAATACATATAAATAATATAAAATTATTATAATTTTAAATGAGAAATATATATTAGGATCATATTGGATCGGATTCGGATCAAGACATATCATTATCTGTATCCGATCGGGATCTGTTTCGGATTTTTTTCTATAATCTATATCCACTCCAAATTTTAATCACATTAGGCCGAATTGGATATCTAACAGGTTGGCTAAAATTACCATCTGTATTAAATAATATAAAAATTTTATATAAAAAATTTATTTTTAATAATAAAAATCTCATAAAATTGTGTTAGATACATCTAGATCTACCTATTTAGTGCTTGTGGTTATATTATCAATTATATGCTGCACCTAAAAAAAAAAAAATAGTTACATTATAATAGATTACCTTTTCTATTTTTCTCGGACTATTTATGGGCATGCAGAAGCAAATGCGCGTACAAATAAGTATGCGAACATCCGCACCTGTGTTGAGCTCGTATGCAGGCCTGGTAGGAGAGCAAGCTAGTTCACGGACGTAGAGCTCTCATGCGGACGCAGGCATATATCAATTATACGCATGAGTGTATATTTATCACCCTACTAACATGAATCTTGTGCGGGCTTGCGCATAAAATTTCTGTGCGGAAGAAAATCCGCATAAAATCGTGCACGCGGACAGCGTGAGCTCGTCATCTATGCGAGTGGTTGGTCCGCCCTCTCCCCACTGCCCGGCGTTCTCCCCCTCCTTCCGCTCTCCTCCGCGTCCCAGTCACTGGTGGTGGACGAAGTCTCCGCCCACACCCCTACCTTATCTCCGAGCTTCACTCCCTCGTCCATCGCTTATCCTCGGTGGAGACGGCGGCCGTACACTACGACTACTTGGATGCGGTTGAAGGGATAGAGTAGGTGGGAATGGGATCAGTTTTCCGGGATGGCGAACATGGAGATGAGAAGGACACTACCAACGCCTCCCGGAAGCTTGATTGAATGTCTGAAAGAAAGAGAGAGAGGATTCTTTCTCTCCCTTTGAGCCCAGGTCAATCCAAAATTTCTATTTTTCCCCTTTTTGCGCATGTTACGGTATTTGATAAGTGCCTCGCCAGCTTCCCCAGGTACCACGTCCAAGCATATTAAAGTTGCACGTCCAAACTCCAAAGGGCACCATAGTTTGAACTCTTGGTTTAGGTACAACCAAAATATTCCATGACAGCCCAAAATTAAGCAAAATAAATAGACTCTCGGGTGTTGCAAGATTATAAAATAATAATAAACTATTACACATAGAAAATAAAATACGAGGCTTTACATGGTTCGATCTTTGATCTATACAAGATAGAAAAAGATTTTATTATATCATAAAGATGAAGTACAAAAAAAAAAATTTCTATCATGTGTGGTGGCTCAAAAAATAAAAAACATGATGGTAATATATAGCCATCAAATTTGAAAAAAAAATTAAGATATTTGAATAGATCAATTAAAGTTCAAAAATGAATTTGGTCCATATTGCAAGGGGTGCGAATGTGCAGGGTTGCTACTGCATACTTACACCCCTACAAGAGGTCAACAATGGGCTTCAAGCTTAGGTTGTCACTACGGACTTTATGAAAAAATCGTTTAGATTGCCTCTTCAACATAACCGAATTAGATGATAAACTAGGTCACACTAAAATTCAAGTCACACTCAACATTAGGTAACACACAAAATTAGTTACTTATCACCGCTACTAAAACATATCACCAATAAGCATTAAAAAAGCCATCAAATAGTTAAGTATGAGAAGAATAGTTGATCAAATTAAGCCACCTATGCTGGGCAAAGTTGCTTTGGAAAACTGTTTATGATCAGTATAATGAGGCATAAATTAAGCTTTGGGAGGTGGAAAGGAGAGTTTGGCCCCACGAATTCAGTCTGGCTATAACTAGATTTCTCATTTTTCTTTGCATGACAGATAATGAGCTCTAATTGCTACATGGAGAGTCAATTTCTTGCTTCTTATTAACAAAAAGTAACATTCTACACTGTGTTGTTCTTCAAAAATCAAATGGGTATTGCAGGAGGCCTCCGTATTGCATGCACCAGGTGCAATTGGACCGCGCAAATCCCACAGTGGATAACACGCCATGTGTTACGCCCCGAACCCAACACCCGGGTCGGATACGTGATGGCCGCACACTCCTTAGAGCAAGCCCTAAAGAATATGCAAGGTCAAAATAAATATTACAACTTTAACATCCATAACAATTAATTTCAAATATAATTCATAAAACCTTGTATAATTATAATTTAAATTTCTTCAATTCTCTGATCAGGTACTATAACACTCTATCTATCCATCTGCTCATCCATAAATCTAAGCCATGGCCAATCATGAACATCCTGTATCTCTGAAAAGAAAAGAAAGATGAAGGGGTGTGAGCTTTACAGCCCAGTAAAAATTTTCATATCACACTGATATAGTAATATAGTCTGAAAGTAAAGAATAGCAATAAAATATAAAATCTCATGTTCAATGTCCAGAATAATGCAAACATTCATAAATTTGCTGTCTTGTCAAAATAGATGCATCATCATATGTTAACAGGTGAAACACTTTTGTTCAACAATTGTTTCATGCCTTATCTTTCATTTCTCTTTTCATAATCACATGATTTTTAACATTTTCTTTCTGGCTCTGGACTATCCAAGTCTATACCTCAGTCATCATCTGGATCGAATCCACTTAAAAAGTCTTTCAAGACTGTCCCAGGATGAGCTCCTGGCCGGCTGTCCCACGTACCAAAGCCCGTGAGAGGCTGTCCCAGGCATAAGCTCCTGGCGGGCTGTCCCAGGCATGAGCTCCTGGCCGGCTGATCCATCTGTAAGCCAATGGGGGCTGTCCCAGGCATAAGCTCCTGGCGGGCTGTCCCAGACATAAGCTCCTGGCCGGCTGTTCCACATGACAAGGCTAGTCCATACCATATATCTCTTTCTTTTCATTTAATCATTATGTATTGATTTCATCAAATCAATTCCGACTTGCATTATGATCAACTCAGATATGTCATATCCATATAATCATGCTATAAATCTCTGATACATATATATTGACATAACATACTCATGCTCAAAATCAAATAACAGTATCTCAGATATAATAAATTCATCGATCTCAAATCCGACAATGCAAAACCAATAATGCAAGACCAACAGTAAAATAGTATATATATAATAGTGATCATGTACAGAGATTCTTACCTTTACCGGTGACTGATCCAAGCACAAAAATCAATGTTCTTCTTTGATTTATGAATTTCTTTAAAAAAATATTTCACTCGATATCATTTGCAGACAATCATCTCTTCATAACCCTGATCAATATAAAAATCATATATATGGAGAAAATTATCGATAATTGATCCTAATAACACAAATCGAGGACCTCTCTTAAGATTAACCAAAATTAGGATTTACCTAAGTATCTGGATCCTCCACTGATCCATAAGACTTCTAGAGAGAAAATCCATGAAGAGAGAGAAAATTCTAGAGAGAGAAAATAGAGAGAGAAAGTGGAGAGAGAAACTTTCATATCCTTTCGATGAGGCACTCATGATCGAGATCATTAGAGGTCCTATCAGGGTGACTCAATATGAATCAAGTGTTACAATTTCGAATAGAATCGGACTGGGATCAGATCTATCGCACGAATTTCGGAGCAATCTCAGATCATCTTATTTTCATCTCAATTTTATCCTAGGGTTCATGATGCAATCAGAGAGAGAGAGTAGAAAGATTCTAGAGAGATAAAATTCGTAAAGAGAGAGAAAAGTCTAGAGAGAGAATCTAGAGAGAGAAAATATAGAGAGAGAAGGTAGAGAGAGGAGAGAGAAAAGAGAGAGAAAGAAGAGAGAAAGGAGAGAGAAGAAAATTCTCTCCTTCTTCTTCTTTTTATTTTATTTTTATTTTTATTCTTTTCTTTTTTTTTTTTTTTTTTCTTTTTCTTTTCTTTTTCTTTTTCCTTTTTCTTTTCTTTTTCTTTTCTTCTTCTTCTTCCTTTCTTCTTTTCTTCCCGCGGCCACCCTTGGCTGAAACAGGGGAAGACCGTGAGGTCCTCCCCCCCCCCCGCTTGGTGGCTCGGGCTCCGGCGGCTTGGCCGGAGATCCGACAATAGGTGGAGGCGGCGGTGGGCAATGGACGGCCGACGGCAAGGTTCGATCGACAAAAATCAAAGAAAGATTCAGAAAACAGGAGATTCTTTCGCTACTGATTTTCGGCAAAGACGGTGGCCGGCGGCGAGGCTTTGGGCCAGGGGAGAAAGGGAAGAGGGAGAGGAAGAAGGGGAGGGGCTTACCTTGCTCCGGCGGTTGAGAAAAAGCTCCGGCGAACCCCTTTTTCCCATCAAGAACCCGCGGATCCTCTTGGAAGAATTCCTCAAATTTCTAAAAAAATCTTTTCAAAATCAATTATAGAGACATAAGGGAGGGAAAGAGGATTTTATAGAGGTGATTTCCTACCCCTAATCGGACTCTATCGATCTGATTTTGCCGGAGACGGGAAGGAAGAAGACTCCGGCTAGGAGTCTTCCTCCTCTGTTTTTTATTTATTATTATTTTTTTTAAAATCTGGGTTGTTACATTCTCCCCTCCTTAAAATAATTTCGTCCTCGAAATTAGATTATGTCGTTTGAGATATCTATTTCAAAGTATACATTCTTCATGTCATTCTCAAGCTTACGATAATATCATATATATTATTTATTTCTCATGATCTTGTTATAACAAAAATTATTTGAAATCTCAAACTCATCCCTTCTTATTGATTTCTCAACTTTTTGAAGAACTGTAATATTTTGGACTTGTATTAATATACTACCATTATTTGTCTAATACATTTCACTCGAAATTCATAATTATCTCAGACTATCCTTGATAGAAAAATAAATAAAGGTCAAACATCGGACACTCTTCACAATCATCGATTTCTTTCTTCACTTGACCTTCTAACAAATTTTATATGTAGACTCTCATCTTAAGAAAAATCTCAATCTTCTATATCAGTTCGAGTAACAATATTAAATTTAAAAAAAAAATATGAGATCTATGTCAGGACATTCTAAATTTGAACTAATATCAGAACTATCAAGCTATTAATAAACTTGAGATATCTAAAATTTCTTGGCATTATCTACAATGAAGCAACCTATTAACAAAAATTATCCGACTATGATCAGATTAAAAATTATTCTTTATTAACAACTAATGTATTCCATAATATCTTCAGAATCAAAGAATTAATATTTCTAATCAATTTAACCCACCATGCTTTTGCTGCGCACTTTGATCTTAATTTATCAATTTATATAATTATATCAAAGATAAAAATATCTTTATATGTTAGATCAATCCAGAATAGATCCAACCTTCAAATTTCAGATAAAACTTAGGGCAAAATTTTAAGTTTCTTCATCTTTACTACCTTTGGGCATAGCATATAAAAATTAAATCTTGATCTACTTCCTATATTTGAAATTATTGTATAAGTTTCATCACTCTTCAAGAATCCAACATATCTAGAATCAATTGGAGTTAACCTTAGATTTACCTTACAATCATTTAGATATATATATATATATATATATATATATATATATTTTTTTTTTTTTAAACCAATCTTTCTTTGTAAAAGAATTAACTCCAACTTGAACAAACTAGAAGAACTCAAGCTAACATCCTTGTAAGTAAAATCAACTTGATTATTTCTTGTAGAGCTCTCTTCATTACAACCCTTAATATTAATTGATAAATCCATAAAAATCTTATCCCTTGTATAAGTCATTCAAAATTTAACACTAGCAAGATATCTTAGTTCAATTTAAAAAAAATTCAAACTTTGACTTGAATAATTAATACACTTTACCATTTTCAACAATCACAAGAAAAAATTAAAAAAAAAATTCTAATCCAAAGATAGTAATACGAATTTATTAAAGGTTTCATCATAATCTGTATATCATACTCTGACAAAATAAATTTTCTTCTTTAATTTAATATCAAAATACTTTTGATCCACTTAGAAAAGTAAGCTTTTGACTTGAAATTCAATGCAACTTGAAAGATCAAAGAATCATATTCAGAATATGATATTTTGAGTAACCAAAGATTTCACCAAAATATGTATCTCATATTCTCATAATAAAATTTAAGTATATTTTTCATCTAAGATTGAGTTTCATATATGACCTTTTATAGGTTCAGTGTTCAAAAATATTTCTCTCTCATATGATGTAATTTCTTCTTAGACCATACCCTAATTAACTTTCTTTTGATAAGTCCAAAATTCATAATGCTCAGTCAATTATCATCAAAATTAGAAAAAATATCATGATCTTCGATCATATAAGTTTTATATTCCAAAATCATCTAGTATACTCAACATAACTTATCAATACCTCCCACTTCATTTCAAGGTCAACTCTTCTTATATTCAGGCCACCCTACTAATTGAAATCCAAGATATAACTCATCAATTCTATTATAGATATCATATGCCACTTATACATAAATTTTATCTTAATATCTATTGATTCAAAATCTAAATATTGAATCTTTTTTTTTTATATCTATCATGTTCCTCACGATCATAACCTAAGTTCAGATATCACTAGAATTACAATTCTGAATAATTATAACCTTAAACTCAAATACCACTTAATTCATATTTTCTAGTGATCATAACCTAAACTCTAATATCATTCTATCATACCTTTAATGATCAAAATCTTAAACTCTGATATTATCAATCATACTCTAGTGATTATAATCCCAAAGTTTTGATATCACTTATATGACAATCCCTAGTGACCTTAGACTTGGGCCCTAGTACTGTTCTATCATATCCTAATCACTTGTATCATTGTCTCCAAATGAACATAACCTAAGCTCTAAGCTCAGATGCCACTCTGTCACATCCTACTGATCTTACATAAAGTTTTAATATCTCTTCATAATCTCTAGTGATCTTAAACCAAAGCTTTGATATTATTCTATCTCATCCTATTCATTTATATCGTAATCTCCAATGATCATAACCTAAGCTCTAATATTATTCCATCATATCCTATTACGTATATCATAATTCCTAATGATCATATCCTAAGCTCTGATATTATTCCATCATATCCTATCACGTATATCATAATCCCTAATGATCATAGCCTAAGCTCTGATACCATTTTGTCACGCCCCGAACCCAACACCCGGGTCGGATACGTGATGGCCGCACACTCCTTAGAGCAAGTCCTAAAGAATATGCAAGGCCAAAATAAATATTACAACTTTAACATCCATAACAATTAATTTCAAATATAATTCATAAAACCTTGCATAATTATAATTTAAATTTCTTCAATTCTCTGATCAGGTACTATAACACTCTATCTATCCATCTGCTCACCCATAAATCTAAGCCATGGCCAATCATGAACATCCTGTATCTCTGAAAAGAAAAGAAAGATGAAGGAGTGTGAGCTTTACAGCCCAGTAAGAATTTCCATATCACACTGATATAGTAATATAGTCTGAAAGTAAAGAATAGCAATAAAATATAAAATCTCATGTTCAATGTCCAGAATAATGCAAACATTCATAAATTTGCTGTCTTGTCAAAATAGATGCATCATCATATGTTAACAGGTGAAACACTTTTGTTCAACAATTGTTTCATGCCTTATCTTTCATTTCTCTTTTCATAATCACATGATTTTTAACATTTTCTTTCTGGCTCTGGACTATCCAAGTTTATACCTCAGTCATCATCCGGATCGAATCCACTTAAAAAGTCTTTCAAGACTGTCCCAGGATGAGCTCCTGGCCGGCTGTCCCACGTACCAAAGCCCGTGAGAGGCTGTCCCAGGCATAAGCTCCTGGCGGGCTGTCCCAGGCATGAGCTCCTGGCCGGCTGATCCACCTGTAAGCCAGTGGGGGCTGTCCCAGGCATAAGCTCCTGGCGGGCTGTCCCAGGCATAAGCTCCTGGCCGGCTGTTCCACATGACAAGGCTAATCCATACCATATATCTCTTTCTTTTCATTTAATCATTATGTATTGATTTCATCAAATCAATTCCGACTTACATTATGATCAACTCAGATATGTCATATCCATATAATCATGCTATAAATCTCTGATACATATATATTGACATAACATACTCATGCTCAAAATCAAATAACAGTATCTCAGATATAATAAATTCATCGATCTCAAATCCGACAATGCAAAACCAATAATGCAAGACCAACAGTAAAATAGCATATATATAATAGTGATCATGTACAGAGATTCTTACCTTTACCGGTGACTGATCCAAGCACAAAAATCAATATTCTTCTTTGATTTATGAATTTCTTTAAAAAAATATTTCACTCGATATCATTTGCAGACAATCATCTCTTCATAACTCTGATCAATATAAAAATCACATATATGGAGAAAATTACCGATAATTGATCCTAATAACACAAATCGAGGACCTCTCTTAAGATTAACCAAAATTAGGATTTACCTAAGTATCTGGATCCTCCACTGATCCATAAGACTTCTAGAGAGAGAAAATTCATGAAGAGAGAGAAAATTCTAGAGAGAGAAAATAAAGAGAGAAAGTGGAGAGAGAAACTTTCGTATCCTTCCGATGAGGCACTCATGATCGAGATCATTAGAGGTCCTATCAGGATGACTCAATATGAATTAAGTGTTACAATTTCGAATAGAATCGGACTGGGATCAGATCTATCGCACGAATTTCGGAGCAATCTCAGATCATCTTATTTTCATCTCAATTTTATCCTAGGGTTCATGATGCAATCAGAGAGAGAGAGAGTAGAAAGATTTTAGAGAGATAAAATCCGTAAAGAGAGAGAAAAGTCTAGAGAGAGAATCTAGAGAGAGAAAATGTAGAGAGAGAAGGTAGAGAGAGGAGAGAGAAAAGA
Organism: Elaeis guineensis; assembly: GCF_000442705.2. Lineage (NCBI taxonomy): Eukaryota > Viridiplantae > Streptophyta > Magnoliopsida > Arecales > Arecaceae > Elaeis > Elaeis guineensis. The sequence continues at coordinate 12,486,222 of NC_026004.2, read as the reverse complement.
GAGAGAAAGAAGAGAGAAAGGAGAGAGAAGAAAATTCTCTCCTTCTTCTTCTTTTTATTTTATTTATTTTATTTTTATTTTTATTCTTTTCTTTTATTTTTTCTTTTTCCTTTTTCTTTTCTTTTTCTTTTTCCTTTTTCTTTTCTTTTTCTTTTCTTCTTCTTCTTCCTTTCTTCTTTTCTTCCCGCGGCCACCCTTGGCTGAAACAGGGGAAGACCGTGAGGTCCTCCCCCCCCCGCTTGGTGGCTCGGGCTCCGGCGGCTTGGCCGGAGATCCGACAACAGGTGGAGACGGCGGTGGGCAATGGACGGCCGGCGGCAAGGTTCGATCGACAAAAATCAAAGAAAGATTCAGAAAACAGGGGATTCTTTCGCTACTGATTTTCGGCAAAGACGGTGGCCGGCGGTGAGGCTTTGGGCCAGGGGAGAAAGGGAAGAGGGAGAGGAAGAAGGGGAGGGGCTTACCTTGCTCCGGCGGTTGAGAAAAAGCTCCGGCGAACCCCTTTTTCCCATCAAGAACCCGCGGATCCTCTTGGAAGAATCCCTCAAATTTCTAAAAAAATCTTTCCAAAACCAATTGTAGAGACATAAGGGAGGGAAAGAGGATTTTATAGAGGTGATTTCCTACCCCTAATCGGACTCTATCGATCCGATTTTGCCGGAGATGGAAAGGAAGAAGACTCCGGCTAGGAGTCTTCCTCCTCTATTTTTTATTTATTATTATTTTTTTTTTAAAATCTGGGTTGTTACACCATGCCCCTCCGTATTGCAGGAGGGGCTGGGGCTAGCACCATCTCTGCAGCCCAAATATCCCGAGTGCTCAGTAAGTCCACCTTTAACGGACAGAAATAAATATAGTACATTGAAAACACAAGTTTGAGCATCCATGGAAGACAGTCGCGCGCAAGATATGAAAATTTATGTTTCCAAACAAATAAAGTTCAGATCTGCACTGCCAAAAGTCCAGAAATTCTCAATTGTATCTATCATATCTTCCTGCACAACTATTCCAATGTCTCAGCAAACAGAATGGTTCGTACAGAAACTCTCAAGCTCAATAACAGGTATTACGGAGAGGTGAACTTGCTTGTGGTTCCTTGTAATCCCCGTACTATGTGCTTCACAACTTGACAACATGATCACCAGAACTCCATTCATTCAGGTTTATGATCATTATTCACATTGGATGGCCTGGCCACCTTGACTTTCTTGGACTGCTAGCTGCTGGAGCGTCTGCTTCTCCATGTACTCCATTTCCCTCATGTATCGCTCCCTATCTTCATCTCTACGAGCCTGATATACCTGGAGAAAAGGAGCAATAACAGAGAACGCTGAAAACATCTCTAACAGTAAAAATGCTAATTTAAAACATCTACATATTGAAGCTAGTAGCCCATAATAACTTTTTTCAGCAGCATTAATCTAAGTGTCAGTTAACTCGTACAAAAAAAATCTCAATCATCTGTTATCGTAAAAATATTACAGTTACCTTTTTTTCTTCTTCAGTGAGTCTACTCCAGGACTCTCCTATCATTTTACTATATTCTTTTTCCCTCTGAGGATAGAGTGCTTTGAGCTTGGAATGTTGTTCAGCAAAATAGAAATTGTATGCACTCCTGTTTGGCTTCGGGTGTGCAGGGTTAGAACCTCTCCGCTTTCTCTTCTGCCTACGTCTATCTTCGGTCAGTGTAGCATTAGTTGCAGCGGCATTTAGCGAAGACAAAAGAGGTGTGGAGGACGAAGCCTCTCCAGGCTGCTTGACATGATAGAGCACTCCATGCAGTGTCTCAGAGCCAATTTTCACCGTCACTAGATACCCGTACTCGAACTTCCCATGGATTGATCCAGTCACAGGAAAACTACATGATTCTGAGGCGATCAACACTGGAGTAAGTTCTCAATAATTGATCAATAGAATATTTATAGCAGGGTTAGAGATGTCATATATGAAGTAGACAACAAGTACTGAAATTGTAAACTGTACGAAGAGATGCAATCTACTTGAGACACCTGAATTGCCAAATAGTGAAAATGATTTGTGCAAATACGTTAAGCTATTTCTTTTTTCTTTATGAGCGTAGACCTTTTGCGGTATCCAAAAAATACGATAAGATGTTATGCATGCTTGGGCATCATCTATTTTAAGATGGACGGCCGCATACGCTCATACACTTGCATTAGAAAAAATTTAAAATATATATATATAAATCATAAAAATATTTAGATAATTTAGATAGCCGTTCATTTTATGATGGGCGACATTTAATCATGCATAATATTCTATAATATTTTTAAGTATCACAGAGAATTTTATTTTATTTTTTTTTGGTGTTAATGCTTCCGTTGGAGAAGAAGATCACACCCAATATTTTAGACAATGGTCTGAGCTTTTTGAAAATTTTGGGAGTCAGTCTAGCTAGCTTGTTTTGAATGCAATAGAGGTGAAAGCTTGATACGCATATGATGCTGGACGTGCATGTTTGTGTTTTCAGATAAGAAGATGGGGAAAAACAAATACGGACCCGTCCAGCATCGCATACATTATATGTAATAAGTACGTGCCTGCTACCTGGACTCACCTACACTTGCAAATAAAGAGAAACAAGTCAATAGTCTTTTGATCACGAGAGTAAAGATAAAGTAGCATATAAAAGTAGTTCTCAATCCTCAATTGTTTTCTGAAAATCTTAGCTGAATGATCAAATTAATCTCTGTTGGCCAATGTATCGAACTTTTATTCCATGCATTCCCACTACACTTGAAGAGAAACATGCATAAAGTCTTTTAACATAATGCTCATTTGATAAGTTTAGAGAAAATCTAGTTGAATAATCAAATCTGTGTTTAGCTGAGTCGCTGGAGAGGCTTGCGCTCATGGTAAACTAGGGTTTCTTAACGACTCATCAAGACTTGATCACTAAGGAGGGGGAAAAGAAACGTTACCGTGCTTCCCATGCTCAAGGTATCTATTGGTTTTCTTTTTTCCTGATAAAAATGGTGGCTCTGGGATTGTCCCTCCTCCTATCCAAATAGACTCTTCAAAATAATCAGCAACATAGGCAGCCATCTAGTTGGCGGCAATATTCGCATCCCGATAGACATATCTATAGATATACATCCAACAATCAGATAATAACACAGAAATATTTTTCAAAAGGGTTGAGCATGATTATCATGGGTACAACCCTGAATTCATGTCACCACCATGATCGAGTCACCTTCAATGATGAGATGGTTAGCCCCCAAGACTCATCTGGCATGCAAAATTCCAGCCCAAGCAGCATGCAGCTCTGCCTCAGGAGTTGTGGGTGCAAAGAGATGGCTTTCCCCAATAGCAATCAATATAGAGTCGTGACCACGGATCATGTAACTAGCCTCACCTTGTCCATGTCGTACGCTGTTGTCAAAGTTGATTTTCAAAAACCTCGGAGGAGAGGGCTCTCAAGTGATAAACACCCATCGGGTCACTACACATGCAGGGTGGAAATCCCAGATCTCCGAGAGTCTGGAGGTCACATCCATCATCTTAGTAGCCAGAATACGGGCTCTCTCCACAATAATCTTTGCTGAGGTACTCCTAGACTCAAACATTAGGCTGTTCCTGGCAAGCCAAATGTGGTAGGAAATATATGCCGCTCAGGAACCTCTCCCATTAGAATCCGATCCTCCATCACACTAACGTACGTACTCCAAGAATGTCTGAATAGGAGTGGCAGCTTGGACGAATTGCTAGTGCAGCTCGGCTAGAATCCAAACCTGTCTGGCTCTTAGATACAAAATTAAGATATGCTCCACCATCTCATCCTCTAGACCACAGTACGGGCAGATCGACTAGAGATCCATATCTTGATTTTTCAGAATGATCCTTATCGGAAGTTGGCCCCAAGCTACCTTCGATAGAAAGAGGCTCATCTGAGGGTGCACCCCCATCCTCCAAACCCATCCGACGTCCATCTGCTTTGTCGGTCCCCTCCAATACAAGTGATAGAGGTTCGTTGTCATCACTCTCTGAGAGCAAGAACGTCTCCAAACCCTGATATCTAGACTGCTGTGAATCAAAACTGGAATGATAAGGTCCATCACCTCATGATTGATGGAAGTTGACCACCGACTATGAGGAAGGTCATCGTCCCACTAACCATTCAGGAGCCTCACTGATTGACCATCACCACCAAGCTATCGCATCTGGGATATGACCTCCAGAGTGCGCACATAGATCTCCCTCCATAAGGAGGGAAGCACCTCGGCCAGCTCGAATTTTCTTATCCACCATCCACATTCCATATCTTGCCCATATCACCGTACTCCATAAGCTCTATGGGTCTAGGAGAAATCTAACTGCATGTTGGGTAATGACGGCCTCCCTTCTAGTAGATAGAGACTGAACTCCGAGACCTTTGTCCCTCAGTGGCTGACACACCACCTCACATGCAAGCAGATGTATGCCACCCCTGTCTCCAGCCTCGAGCCCCACAAAAAGCTTTGAAAAAGCTGCTCCAATCTCCCCACTAATGTTTTGGGTAGAACAGTATTTAAAAGCATATAAACTGGGACGAAGCTTAGACCAAATCTTACCAAGATGACCCTCCTTATCATAGAAAGGGCACGAGCTTGCCAACCTTCGAGGTGCTCCCGGATCACCGTCTCCACTCCTCTACAATCAGCTCTCCTTAGTTGATAGCGAAAAATTGAAACACTCAAGTACTGCAGTATCCCACTATGCTCTCGGATCCCCATACTCTCGCCGATCCCATGATAAATTCGGGCAGGCATCATAGGGCTGAAGATCACAATGGATTTGGAGAGGTTCACTTTCTGATCAGATACCTTGTAGTATTCCTCCAGGATCCTCCTGAACTCAGTCACATTTCGAGCCATGGCCCGACCTATCGGAATACAATCATTTGCAAAAAGAAGGTGCAAGATTAGCTAGACTCCAGAGATTGGCACATAGGGATCAAGCATCGGCTCTTGGGTCATAGCATATAAAGCTCACGAAAGAACATCAGCACATATAATAAAAAGATATGGAGACAAGGGACAACCTTACTATAGCCCAACCATGGAGTGGAAGAATGTCAATGGGGTCCTGTTAATGACAATAGCAAAGGAGGGGCTCTGGATACACTTCAATATCCAACCAATCCCAAGGGTGGAGCCCAAGAACATGAGGGCTCCCTCCAGAAATCTCCAACTCATCCGGTTGTAGGCCCATTCCATGTCAAGTTTGACCATCATGAGGCTGTGATGAATAGGAGCATGTCAAAGATCATGCATAAATTTTTGGGCAATGAGAACATTATCAGATATACTATGGCCACCAACAAAAGTCCTTTGTTCTGGAGAAATCAGCCACGAAAGATAATGCTTTATCCTGATCACTATCAACTTTACACAAACTTTGCATAAAGCCATATACAGACTAAACGATCTAGAGTGGCCTAGCTCCATAGCATCTTGTCTCTTTGGTATCAAGGTGATGAAGGTCTACTTCCACCTGTTAGACATGCAGTCGATCATAAAGAATTTATGCACAGTCACCACCATGCACCTTCGAGCGAATGATAGGCTAATATCTTCTATAGAAGAGGAGGGGAACGATCAGGGCCTAGGGTTTTATCCTTAGTCATGGACCACATAGTTCTCTGCACCTCCTCCTCTATCACCTCACGAAGGTCTCTATTCTCCTATATAGTAATCAAGGTATCGGATGGAGGAGGAAAGTGGCTCACTCGATTCGCTCCTAACTCCATCGAGTGAGATTGGAAGAACCGCTCCACCTCTTGTCTAATCTCATCCTCGCTTGTCAGCCATGTGCCCTAGTATCCCTGATCATCTAGATCTGATATGTCCTATGCCTTATGATGATGGTAGACTGGTGGAAGAATCTTGTATTCCGATCTCTCTCTTTGATCCACTATCTTTGGGATTTCTACCTTCAAAAAATCTCCTGTTGCCTAAGAAGGGAGTGGTTGGTGGAGAGTAAACACCAGAGGTCTATAAGGCCACAAGATTGTATGAAAGCCCTGAATTCTTTGGAGCACCTCATCCACAAAAGGTCTACCTAGAACTGAGCATGGGTCGGGTTCGATTGGGTTGAGAGAATAATTTCATCCCCTCAAACCCAATCGGATTGAAAAAAGTTCAATCTGTTGTCGACTGTTTATCATGTATAAACTGTTTGAAACCGAAGTGAATGGTTTGTAGTAGATTCAAATGGGTTGTATCGGTTTAGACTTCAATATTGATTCAATATTGATTTTAAGTCCAATATTGATCCACTTAAGCTTATTTATTTTTTTAAATTTAATGCAAAAAAAATTTAAATCTTATAAATTATAAATTTTAGACTTATTTTTGAATCTGTATAAAATAAAATAGAAAAAGAGAAGATTTACTTATCTGAAAGCAACTATATCTAAAAGCTTTCACTTTAGAATTATCTTAAATTGATGTGCTTCCATCAACAATTCAACATTAATATTTTCATAAATCCTATAGGTTTAGGATGATTTTTAGAATGAAGTATTGATGTCTAAATGATATCGTCCTATATGAAAGCGAATTTGTGAAATACTACATCGGTTAGGTTCGATTTTAAACGGATTAAAAGTGTAGGAATCGAATCTGACTATAAATAACTGATTTTTTACAAATCCTAACTCGATTCCACCTGATTTATATCTTTAACCGACTAAAATCGATATTTATTGGGTTGGATTGGGTGGGTTTCTTTGGGTTTCAATTATTTGCTCAGCCCTAGGTCTACCCCCATCTTCTCACGAGGACCAATGATATAATTGAAATCACCAGCAACAATCATTAGAAAGATTCTGATTAATTAGAGTCATCACCTTCTGCCAAAAGAGTCTCCTATCTCTATAGTTAGTACTAGCATAGACTCTGGATAAGAGCCAAATAAATTCATCCATTTCCGTAATGATAATAACAATTTGTTGACTACCCTAGTGGAAGACATCCACCACAGCAATCTCCTTTTCTCATACTACAACGATTGCCCCAAAAGACCCATAGACTCAATAGCATAGAATCCCGACCCAGCCTAAAAGTGATGTTGGATGCGGACAAGACCAGGACCGAAAATTCTAATCTCTATTAACACACACATATTAGGATCGTGATTCTGCATCTATCTTCTATAAGTTGAGTGGAAGGATGGTTTTCTCACATCTCGCACGTTTCAAAAAATAATCTTGATTTTTGTGGTTCAAAGGTCTCTGATGAGCACCAAGTGAACCAATCGAAGTGCCCCCACACGCCATCTTCCCTTTCTGAATTCTCCTTGAAGGTCCCTGGTCCCCCACCTCTTGTAAGGCCGACTTGATCCAGCCTACGGCTTCTTCATGGGCAAGGGCCTCTCCCAATGCCATACTCTTGCTTTCCAAACAACTGCTCCTCCTCGTTGTCGCTAACTCCTCCCGATGCCATATCTGTTCTACAGCACCGGAAAGAATGGTATGAATTAAAAAGTTAAGGTATTGGAACTTATATGATTAAAGTTTCAATTTTAAATCAATTTTTATAAAAAATTGAGTTGACCATTGTTCAATGATATCTATTACCTTTCCTCAAAGTTTTCTAATAATCAAGCTTGAGATTTTTTTTCCTCTAATATTCAAACTCTTCAATGTTTAAATGTTTTTGTAAAATAAAAAATTAAACTCCATGTGCTGGTGATCTAGTTACTCAAGAAACACTATTTTGAAGTTGTTAGATCATTATTTCACATCTTTTGAATGGGTTACGAATGGATGCTATGATTTTAAAGATCCAACAGATGCTATTATTATTGATCAGATGCATCCTATCTATTATATATATTGAGACAATCTCTCACACCATGAGTACTAGTGTCTTATGTTTCCCCTTGGTCCCATCTATTGAGAATGATATATTTGCGTGAGAGGGACAAAGGCCCAGACACTCATAATCATCAAAGAGATTTTTGGAGATTTACTACCAAGAATCAAATTAAGAACGGCTAGTTAATAAGTTGAAGGGTGTTACTACTCAGCCAAGCCCCTATCGTATTTTGTCCTGAATATAGAGAACACACGGCAAAAGACTCTCCTTAGATGTTCCAATAGGAAGGCCCAGGCTTATGAACTGGCCCGAAGGCCCAAAAAGAGGGCACATATGCTAAATCTTGTCATGGGCTATGGAAGGCCCACACAATAGGTAAAGGCCTAATAAAGGCCCCATAGATCATGTATAAAATCCCCAACACCCCCAATTTTTTATGGTATCTGTGTGTGTTTTTCTTCTTTGGTTTTCACTCATTTTAGAGATTCTTGGCATATCTTTTCCGTGACTTTCTGAGAGATAGAAAGAATGTGGGCCTCATATTTGTACCCTTTTATCATCAATGAAGCCGTTTCAGTTGTCTCCACCCGTACGTAGACATATATCATAGACCAAACCAACTAAATCACTCTCCTCTGTATTTCTCTATTTGTTTTGCTAACCATATACCTACATGCTTCTCATAATATCAAAATCCTTTAAAATTATATTGATGCCCAGAGGCTAGATTTGCATATCGGGAGCAATTTGGCTCATATGAATATGTGCACGAGTAGAGAGAATCTCCTTCAGGGACGGCATCTACACCTACACGACCAAGACAAGATCTAGACTTATCATCCATTTCTTATTTATCCGTTAGGATGTAAATTATGTGCACATAAATCGTGTACTTAATCCCTAATTTTATTTATATTATTTAATATTTATTTTCAGCATGGACTTGGGTCGGCAAGAGTACTTATCAATCACCAATATTGCATTCTGTTCTCAATACTGCATCCTTTATGGCGGCTAGGATTGGTGCAATATCTACAGGATAGGTGCCTTTTAGTACCTCCAATTGGATGCTCCTCATCCAAAAAAGTACTTATCAATGGCCTCTCCATTCTCTACTGAATTATTCATCCTTTGTAGTAGTTTGGGATTAGTGAAGTATACAGAAGATAGGTGTCACCCGGATGTTGGGCAAGAATTGCCAAGCCGGGAATGGAATGACATCTAGAAAGCATTTTTTCCATCTAAAAAAAAGGGCCTATGGCTCACATAATCCGCGTGATGCCAACCTCTAAAATGAAGCTAAGACTTGCAGAAGGAACTGAACAATAGAATGTCGTCATTTCCAATATGAACAATAGAATCTCACAGAATCTGCAACTTAGTATTATAACAGAAATAATCAATCCTTATACTTGAATGCAGCGCTATATTGGTTGTTTCGATCATTATAGTCGAATGCAAACCTAGATTGTTTGCTTTAGGACTTACATAAGAGTTGTTATAAAGGCTACTATTAGACACTACGGTAAAAAAAAAAAAAAGAAGCAAAAAAATCAAAAGACCATAACAGAAAACAACAGTATTACTTGAATATTATATCAAGCAACCATTTCATCATTTGCATGAAGATTTGAACTAACAAAACAATAATCATTTTACTCAGTTAAAGTGCAGAAATATATGTTAGATAATGATTGTTATTTTTTCAGCGCATAAACAATAATCATTATGTTTTAAACTAACCGCCGATGGAGTGTTTCTTGAGAACCCATCAGGTCATATTATTATTATTTTTTTTTGATGAAATGGAAGGATATACCATTCTTATTTTATTAATATATTTGGATATTTACAGATGAAGGAATGAAGCTGAGAAAGCTTAGGATCATATCCAAATAGAAGAAGATTAAAAGCCGTTAAAGATTTCCAGAGCAGGTGGTTAAGGGATTACATAATACCATGGTGATAGCTGAGTGAGCTATCGGATTTCCAAATATCAAGATTATAGGTATTTCAGAGACCGAGTTGCAGCAACAGAGTTTCAGATTCCTGTACAGGTTTGCGGATGTCAATATAGAATATATTTTGGTTTCAAAATTTGTTAACAGCCTGATTAGAATTGTAGACTTCAAAATTTTTCTTCTACTCTAGAATTGTGGACTCCTGTTGTCAGTATTCACTACTGCTGAGTTTTCATACCATCTGTAATCTAGCAGATGGAAGTATTTTCATACCATCGTGTCATATTATATAGAAGAAATATTTAGGCAAGCGTTGAATTTGAATGTTGCTGCTGTCATAATAGCCATTGTTATTTCAGTGATACAATGGATAATTCAGCTGTTATCTATATTCTTCTTTTTATATATAACATAATACGAGTTCGATATAAACATTCTATCCGACATTAGTTTAAGCAATTAAGCTATAACGAAAAGGAAATCTATTCTTTTAGTCCTTTTGTTGTCTAAACAATACAATAAATGAAAACAACAAAACTAGCAGGTGATGTTGTCAACTCTAAACATGGGCTAGATTCACCTTTGCCTGGCAGCTGTGGTTGCCTTGATATTTTCTGGCTCCTAGGCTTCTTTACCGTCGAATCAGAAGAAACCAGAGCACGCTCAACCTTGATCTTTTGGGTCTTGGTAAGCGTCGAAGCTACATATATATCCACTACCCACATTATTCTTATTTCTCCTTTTAATATTAAGGACATAATATAGTTAACAAAAAATATTAAGGATATAATAAATAGATGACAAACTGTTATATACAAATTGATGAAATTTTTTTCCTTGGTAAAAATAAACCAATATTGGTACTCCGGAAAAAAAGTAAAAAGTTGTATGTTACATGAACAATTTTACCATCCACTTACCTGCAGGAGGGATGGGGGGTCCCTGGGCTCCAAAAAAATACACTTGCTCGTAGTGGTGGAGCAGGCTTAAGTAGTACTTCCTTAGCACGTAGGATGCACTTGTTGTAGTGGGAGGAAAACTGAATGTCGTTATTACATCCCTCCACCTTTTCTCCAAGATCACCTACATTAATCAAATTTAATAACAATAATATATACAAAGCTATACCCGAACATTATTAGTCTTTCTTAAAAGATTTGTCTAAGATTCCAGGGTGAAATAAACAATAGAAGAGAAGATAAAGAAACCTTATCAAGGCCGCCCCTTTGAGTCACTTCCTTGTACAAAAGGTGTAGATCAATCTCCTTACCTCCTAACACGGGAGTCCTTCACCATCAAAGAAAAAGGAGATCATCATAACCCGCAGCATAAAAAAAAAAAAAAAAACTATACACACAATAGAGAGGAGTGAAGACAAAAATATGAAAGAGAGGCAAAAGCATGGCAAGTCCTACATACGAGAACTTGGTGCCCATGGAGGAATGCAAACGGCGCAAGGAATCCATAAAAAGGGCCTTGTCATTGACAACGTCCTCATGGGTGTGAAGCCGAGGAGGGTAGACCTTCTTCTTCAACACCTCCATCGCCATAGCCCTTTTGATCTCCTCCATCTTTCTCTTCCCTATCTCATCTATTCTCATCTCCTCTCCCATCATACCAGAAGCCTTAGATGAGACGAATAGAGACAAAATGGGAGAGCCAGATGTAGAACTGATTAAAGTGAGATTGTAGTGAGGTGTTGGCTAGTGGAGGTGGCAGTTAAGGCCAAAGTCAGTGCTCTCGAGTCTACACAACAGACCAAAAACCCAAGGAATGCAGGGAGGAGCTGATTAATTAAATGTGAGGGAACCCACCCCCATCCTCACTAACAATAGTTGATGGACGCGTGGATTTGTAACGTCTAGGTTTTTTCCTTTTTTTTTTTTTAACTTTAGAATAGTGTTTTTTTTTTTTTTTGATGTAATTAATAACTGAATCTGCAACAAATTTTCTTACCCTGTGGTAATTATTAATGTCAATCCAGCTCTCAGACGGTTAGGCGTTTATATATGTACGTATGAGGCATGCATGCATATCTATTTATATAATTGTCTTCAATTATCCCTGTTTGTATCTTTATATCTCTAATTAAATATGTGTATCATAACATAATCTTATCATGCCAGTGGTGTTATGTCATGAGAGACTAGCTAGATGCAGTGATTTTTGGCCTCCGTATCATAGCAGCATATCATCACCGTACCATCAGTAAGACTTAATCAAATCTTTTGTGCAAGCTTTTTAATATTTATCTCTTTAATTAACCAGCTACTTTCCTATTATTTATCGAGTTATAAGATTTCTCTCTCTTCAACTTCTTCCAATGTCAGGGGGTATGACAAAATTTACCATATTTTTTGGATAAATCAAATGATTAAATTATTCGAGTATAGATACACTTAAGGAAGCCAGAAAATAAAATATTAAAAAATTAAATAAAAAAATTATCAAGGAACTTCATAATGCAGATCCCATATGATTTATCATATAAGAGGTCGTTCAAACAACTGCGCTATTAACTTTTCTTTTAAAAAAAAGTTATCGTGGCTTCAAATTTGTAGCCAGGTTAAAAAGGAACCAACTGCCCACCCCAAAAGAAAACCATGTAGTGTTATCACAGTGGGCAAAGCGTGGTGGCCCATGATATGTTGCGTTTCATTTAGCTAGGTGTAACGGCACCCTGGAATTCTTTGCCTTCTCGGCATTTTGTAAAACCAACGCTAGATAAGTGTCAAGTTATTTCAGCGAAGTGTTCGATTCTGGAGTGGTTGGTGGGGCTTGGTGTCTCTTGTGCTGGAACGGTAACAGCAACGCGAGATAGTTTTTGTCCTGCAATGACCTAACACCGAGTAGTATTATGTCTCCTCTGGGGTGACTGATACAGAAAAGGAAAGATGGTTGGCCAGGCCTGAGCTGCTTGGCTTCCACTGTAGTGCATTGTACCTTCTCACGCCCTTGGGCCTCAGATGGTTTGGCAATTACTACTGAGTTCTGTGTCTAAGTTCTTTCCTAGCGTGGGCTTGCTGGGTTCTCATCTTCTATGCAGATATACGTGTTTCCCCAGTACCATGCAGGTCTTGTACTCGAGTACCATGCAGCCAAATAAGTGTTGGCTGGGATGCCTGTGCGTGGAGAGAGAGAGAGAGAGTCCCACAGATTTTGTTCTAAATTAAAAATCAAGAGACACAACGTATTGCATTGAGTGGAGGTCATGTTTGGCTCAGCCTAGCCCGAATGGTCCATTAATTAATTAGTCTAAGAAGATTTTAGCAAAGTTGCCCAACCCTGACTTGCAGGACCAAGTGGGTTGGGGTTGCGTTGGAGATTTGTTTGATTTTGGTATATCCTGTGATAAGTTCATCTCCACTTACATGTAACAGGGATCGATTCTGCATGGTCTTACAGTGAGTTAACTGCAACCAGAATCAACAAACTGAGGTGGAAAAACAATGAACTCTTGGATTACTCTTATGGTTTCAACCGTTTCAGGAGATTTACATATGCATAGGCTAACATGTGCCTTTAAAGAACTGAATTTTGTTAAATTTCCTTTAACAAAACTTTGAAAATGATCTGGAACTAAGATAGTACACATATAGAGCATGAAGAATTTGATCAAGAGAAAAAAAAAAAAAGGAAAAGAAAGTTAAAAAAAAAAAAAATCCATGAATTGAACTATTTCATCAAAAGAAAAGAAAAGAAAAGAAAAAGAAACAACTCATTCAACCAAGGCACCCAAGCCGTAATGGGCAATTGCATCTTGTGCGCCATGGTGAGATGTATGGATTTGGATATAGGGAACTCTGCTTGCTAAGATTTTTTAATTAAAAATGACAAAAGAATGATTATACAATAGCTGCTATGAAATTTGTGCAAGTAGATAAAAAAGAGTTTGGAATATCTTGAGATCTCTATAGAGCATGATGTAATGGTTGATGATGTTACGAAAAAAAGATAATTATTCTTTCATATGAAAGACACAAGCCGAACCCTTTCTGTATGGGGTTCGGTATTTTCTATTGAGGAATTCAATGGATCGGGTGCATTTGGAGGGGCTTTACAATATGCATCACCATATCTTGAACCTTATGAATTTTTTAATTTTTAGAAAGTGGATCAATGTAAGATTTCGAGCCTCAGAAAAGGAATAACGGTGGAAAACAAACTTGGGAAGAGACAATGTAATTAGATGATAGCCATGTACACTTCACCAGACTTCATAAATCCATAGATGGATCAGCTTTATCGTATTTCCAAAACTTAAAGAGGATTCTAAATATAAAATTTATTTAATTTTTTAATAAATATGAATTAAATATTTTGCATCTTCATAAAAAAGTATCTAAATATTTTACAATTTGAAGGTTTGGAAGAACCTCGCTAATCTCACAAAATCCATCGGGATGGGTCGATGAGAGAATGAAGGGAGAAACCAGAAGAAGGGGACCGTGAGCACTTCAAGCTGCAAACTCAATTGTGTGGGATTATAAAAAAAAATCTGGAGAGATTTTCTTTTTCATCTCACTAAAATAAAGAAAAATTTTTTATTTTTGCAACAACACAAAATAATAATAATAATAATGATGATGATGATAATGATAATTTTTTATTGTTTGAAATTATATTGTCAGAAATTATATCATACACCATATGGTGGTGCATTATGTCAATAGTGCACACAATAAGAATAATTGAGATGAGATGAGAGAGGCAAGAATCCATGAAATCTATGGGACTCATGGGATGATGAATAAAGTCTATCGAAATTAAAAAATCTGATTGATGAGTGTCGGAAATAATTTATCTTTTATTATAGATAGAGTTAAAATCGGATCGGATACCAATATATATTCATATTCATATCTATTTTGTCTAACAAACACAAATATAAATACAGATATTATTCGGATGTAAAAATTCATATTCATATATTTTAAGCCGATATTAATTCAATTTGGATACGAAAAGTATAGATATAATTATGGATATAAGTTAAATAATTAAACTTTATAATTAGAATGAAAAATATTACTAAATAAATGATAGATCAAGTTAATAGCATATTTATATGGTTGTCTGTTTTCCTTAAAAATTAATAAGTTATATATAAAATCTATAAGATTAGATATAGATTTGGATATTTGGATATGAATCAAATAGTTATCTATTTATATCGATATCTATTTTTCTTTGATGAATATGGATACAAATATGAATATTAATCAAATTTTTGAATTTTTATCCATATTCGGATTGATTTGGATACAAAATCGGATGCAAACAAATATTTCTTACCACTTTCACCCCTAATTGTGGAAGTATCTTACTTTTTATTATTGTGTTTATGCTAGGACCTTATTTTCTCCTTATTTTATGATGAAAAAGCAAACTCTATAAGGCCTATTTAGATGGTTGGGCCCAAAATCGTATGAATTCATGGGTTGGTCTAGTGCAACCAGGAAAAATCAGTTGAGCTAGATTTATATTGCCAAATAGCTAGGAGTCTTTGGAGTGGGCCGGCCCGAATCTCATATTATAATTTTTTTTCGTCGGCCCACTCTAAAGATTTTTGGATATTTGAAAATATAAGTCTAACAAGATTGTTTTTCTTAATTGCACTAGCTTAATCCATGAATTCCATAAAATTTTGGAGACCCCCCCCTCCCCCCGGCCCAGCTCTTCCTTTCTGCCCATGTCACTGAACACGCGTAGGATGTTGCCATCTTAGCTGCAAGAAACTCTTACAATTGAAGTACAGCAAATCTATTGTTCGTGCATATTAAACCTGCATCCACTACAACACTTGTTATGATATATGGCCTTAGGTTTCGACTGAGGGCCTGTCTAGGTTTGCGTAAGTGGGCTAAGTGGGAGTCCAATTTGTTGTAAATTGGGCCATGAAGGAACTGAGTTCAGCTCTATTTTGGGCCAACCAAACAACCAAAGGACCTAGGGATGGCATTGGGTTGGATCAGAGGCAGTTTTCTAACTAACCAAATCCAAATCTAAATATCCAATAATCTATCCAAATCTAACATAAATATTATCGAAACTGAATTTTTTTTTTTCTAAATCCATCTCAATCGGATATCGGATAATTTGAATTTATCTAATCCGAACCCACTTGAGTTACATCGAATATTTTTTTTCATTTCTATCAACTTTAAGTCGTTCCACAAATCATACCTGCTTTAAACAAATAAAATTAACCAACATTTAGTTTTATCTTCAATCAAAATAAAATTCAAATTAGCTTAAGCAAATAAAATTCAACAATACTTAGATCAACAATACTTAGTTCCATATTCAATTTAAATAAAATTCAAATATAATATAAATTTAACAGACTAAGACAATCAACAACAATACTTAGTTCTAACATTTCTGAAGTAAATAAAAATATAAATATAATTTAAAAAAATATATTTAAATTTTAAGTTTCACAAAGACTTAAACAACAATTAAATTTGCTATCAATAGCCGATGTTTGAAATTCAAGTTTAAATTTAAAGTATATCAAACATGTTGGTGTATCTTGTGATTGCATGAATATTTTTTAATCTTTATTTGATCTAAATATTTTTCATAAATAAATTAAGATTTAGTAAATAGTAGATGATAATTGATAAAATATATTTAATATAATATATATATTTAAAATATTAAAATAGTTCGAATCGAGTATCAGGTTAGGTGCATAACTATCCAATTTCGATCCGAATCTAGAATTAAGCATTCGGATTTTATTCAAATCTGATCCAAACTTAGTCAATGCATTGATTATCTGATTCAACCAGATCGGATCGAATCAAATATTCATGGATTTGAGTTTTGTTGTCATCTCTACCAAAGTTGACTCTCTAGTGCCTAATTGAGTTCCAGTGCCCGGTACCGGCAACCCAAACAGGGCTTAAATCTCTTTATTTTAGGAATTTGAGGCGCCTTTTTGCGGCATTTTGAATTCATACATCAGGTTTCAACCAAAAAAAGTAAAAATCCGTGGCCACGAGAATCATGCATTGAATGCATGTGGTCCCGTAATTACGTTTTTCTTCTTCTATCAAAAGAAAAGTCGCCGAACTGATTATTCATCCCTCTCGCTCTCTCTCTGTTAAATATGATGTATATCTTTGCCTCAAGGTCCGTTTGGTTGGAATATATTAGGTTACAAGATTATTTAATAATTTTTAAAAATTATTTATTTTAAAAAATAATTATAAAAAATAAATTTTATTATATTTGATTGGTAAAAAAATTATTTTATAGAATGATATTTAAAAAAAATATTATATTTGATTGAAGATAATTTTATATAGAAATATGACTAAATTTATAAATATATCTTTTAACATAAAGTACTAATACTATGATAGTATTATCATCTCCAATTAATTTTTATATAATAATTATAATCATATAGCTTTTTACATAATACCATCTCCATCATAATTTTTTTTTGTAAAATTTTTTTTATTGAATGAATTTAGAAAGACATCAAATAAATTTAATAATTACATATGCAGTTTTATTGGAGATATTTTTATCAAGTATAGATTACCATCATTCGAAGATTTACCAAATGCTAATCTCTTATGATATTTATTTTATCTTCTTTCTCAAAAATAAATATGGAGTCATCAATTTTTTTACCATCTCTCTTTTATTTTTCATACCACATATGATAATTGACATAAGATTCTTTTTTCCATACTAGATTACCCCCAATCAAACAGACTTTTATTTCAAAATCTCCCAATAAACCCATCTCTATCAGAAATATACTCTTTTACCGGTGGATAGCATGTGCAAAATACTGTCAAAACGAGCTAACTTTTGTGATCATTTTTTTGTTCTTTCTGGTTTTTTGGCAGTGTTTGGATGAGAAAGAAGTGAGGGAATGATTCAGTACTCCTCATCCTACCTAATGGCCTTCTTAGCCAGTGAGATAGTCTAATTCCCTGCCTACACTGTGTCAAGCAATATCCCTTTCACTTAGGAGTTAATCCTATCCGTGGAAGAGGTACCATTGACTTATCCTCTCCCACAACTTCAGTCAATTTCCATGTTATCCGTTTATTCTTCCATCCACTCTTAAGGACACACACAAACACAAAAAAAAAGGATAATTTAATCTGTGATAAAAAAAAAAGACCACAAAATCTAAAATATATTAAATACATTTTATTCCATCCCCATTTCTTTTTCTACCTATCCCTCCAACCAAATTCTAACACACCCAACCCATGCTTCTATTACCTCTATAACTTTTCTTGTTCGCTTCAAATTTATTCTACAATTGAACACTATATTATGCTATTAGATATGATGATATGGTTTATAAATCGGATCTCATATAAAGGATATATTTTGCAGTAAAATGACTCATCATAACCAACTTATATCAACATTTCATGTGATTCCCAAAAAACTCTTTCAATGTTTTGGGCTAAAATAATGTTAAACATGATCTATTAGTTCCATGATGACATTACATGGGTGCAAATTTTAATTAGCACAATAATATATAGAGAAAATTATAGAGCCACCCGTCTACGTTCGAACCATTTACATTTAGGGTATGTTTGGTTCACAATCAGAATTGGAATCAAAATAGTTTAGAATAAGAACCAAAATAAGATTTGAGCACTAGGAAAGAGTTAGGATCGGATTTTAGAGGATTGGAGTATCCCAATCCTTTCCTCATGAAAATTTGAGTTGGATTAAGACTCCCTCCAACCAAATAATGGGAATAGAAGTCACTCATTCCTATTCCAGAGTGTAACTCTCCTCCACTAAACATGATTTCAGATCATAAAAATTTTAAAAATATCAATTAGCTACCAAAACTTCAAATTCATTATAATATAGCTCATCTTCTATCTCCATTATAAAATGTTATCACGTGAAGGTTGTCTCATAACTAAATTTCTATAAAATTTTATGACTATTCTTTCCACTAACTTAATAAGGGGCTCTTCTTTTGATACAAATTGAAGGGGCGATGAGAAGAATCATATTAATGGAATGCTTTTAGAGTTGTGCAACCAAATGAATGACAAAAGATATACTACTTTGAGATCTATGCAAGGGACTGGATGATAAAAGATGGTATACTTTGAGATCTATGCAAGTTTATGAATGATAAAGGATGGAGTGCTTTGAGATCTATAAGAACAAATGAATGATAGAAGATGTAAGATTTTAAAATCTGTATAAATAAATGAATGATAGAGGATAGAGCATATATATATAGATAAATAATAGAGGACAAAGTATTTTGAGATCTATATAGATGGATGGATGAGAAAAGATGAAGTACTTTGAAATCTGTGCAAGTGGATGGATGATAAAAAATAAAGTTCTTTAAGATCTATGTCTATAAATAGATGATAGAGGATGGAGTGCTTGAAGATTTATGCAAGTGGATGGATGATAGAAGATGGAGCATATTAAGATCTGTGTAAGCAGATGGATGATAAAAAATAGAGCACTTTTAAATTCATGCAGGGAATGAATGATAGAGGACAGAATGCTTTCCAATCTGTGCATGCAAATGAATAATAGAAGATGAGCACTTTAAGATCTGTGCAAGTGGATGGATGACAGAGGATGAATTTTGAGATCATGAAAAGCTATGATTTGATCTCTTTGAATCAAAAATGTTTCTATCTTTTTTCTTACTGTATTAATGGTGTCAGGACCTAGACAGATCTTTTCTCTATAATTAAATTTTTTATATTTTATTAAAAAAATATTTTTGAGAAGCCGATGAACTACTATCAATCAATTTCATGAAGAATATGAAATAATAAAGAAGCCCCTGAATCCCCTATTAGCCAAAAAAATACAGAAGCCACAAAAAGAAAGACTTGGGCAGTAAGGAGAAGGAACTGTAGTGACAACTGTTATGGGAGGGTGGTATTTTTAGTCCCATATCAGTTGTGTGTCAAAAAAAAGTATGGCTTATATAGATTAGAATCTTCTCTTCCACGTGAGGCATCTTTTAAAGAGCAAAATTGTGAGATCCCGTATGACAACGTCAGAGGCCGAAGCAGACAATACCTCACGTATGCGGGTATGGAGGCATAAGCCAGCTATCCGAGCCATCCGACCCTTTAACCACAACAATGGCATCGTCTGTGGGAATGCCTCTTGCCCACGCACATATACTCCCTCTTGACTGGAGGGACTAGTATTGTAGGGCATGGCATCTTTAGTCCCACATCGGTTGTGTGTCAAGAGGGAGTATGATTTATATGGATTAAAACTTTCTTTTTCACGTGAGGTGCTTTTTAAAAAACAAAATTATGAGGCCCCGTATAACAGTGCTAGAGACTGAAGCAAATAATATCTCACGTATGTAGACATAA
This sequence comes from Elaeis guineensis, assembly GCF_000442705.2. Taxonomy (NCBI): domain Eukaryota; kingdom Viridiplantae; phylum Streptophyta; class Magnoliopsida; order Arecales; family Arecaceae; genus Elaeis; species Elaeis guineensis. The sequence continues at coordinate 12,466,068 of NC_026004.2, read as the reverse complement.
ATGCATAAGACAGCCATCCGACCCCTTGACCGCAACAACAACCACAAAAACTTTAGATCCAGCCCAATTAACTAGAATTTGAAGTCTTTATAGAACTATAGAGAATGCAAATATTTGAAGTCTTTATAGAACTATGGTGTTCTAGAACATGAAGTCTCCATGCGCAAGAGGAGAGGACCACTGGTGTAGTGCCTTCGAGGCAGACAACAAAGAACAGTCATCTCAAACCTCTATCATGCACAACCAATGTGCAAGTAGAAAATACAGATGAGCCCTAATTGATATTACAGTGTTTCTGAGCTTCCTTATATGTTGCTCATCAAAGACAAGGTGTTGCAAGAAGCTGAAGATCACTCTTTTTGCGCATGGTAAGTCCAAAAGCCTCAGTCATATCCATATCTTCTTCTTTCATGCCATCAGGCAGTTTCCAATCAAAATGATGCATGAGATTAGCAATAGCTATTTCAATGACAGGGACTGCAAATCCAATTCCAGGGCAAATCCTTCTGCCTGCACCAAATGGAATAAGCTGGAAATCATGGCCTTTGAAATCTATGGAGCTGTCCATGAACCTCTCAGGCCGGAAGTCCTCGGGAGCTTCCCATATCTCAGGGTCCCTTTGAATGGCCCAAACATTGACAAAAATTCTTGCTCCCCTTGGTATAACATAGCCTGTGATCTTCGCGTCCTCTATCGACTCTCGTGGAACCAAAAATGGCCCTGGCGGATGGAACCTCATACTTTCCTTAATCACAGCTTTTAAGTATTTCATCTTATTCAAGTCCTCTGCTTTTACCATCGGTTTGGAGCCAACTATACCTCTTATTTCATCCTTTAATCTCTTCCTTGCTTCCGGATTTCGAATAAGATCTGCTAAAATCCATTCCATGACCACAAATGTTGACTCTGTTCCGGCACCAAACAAATCCTGGTAATAACAGGGCACAGCATAGTAAGTACAGGACGACTTATGACCAAGATTGGAATACAAGTTATTTGTTAAGGAAAAATCTGCCTTAAAACGCTGAAAAAGATGTGGCTGCTTGGGCTCCCCTACATCTTATTTTATTCCTCTTCTTATATTCTTATTTATTTATCTTTTCACTCTTTGGTAATTAAGTATTGCTGTTTTCCGTTCCTCCAAAAAAAAAAAAAAAAAAAAAAAAAGCACTGATCTCTTCCACCATATTGCTCAAAAAAGAAAAAAGAAAAAAAGAAAAGAAAAGAAAATGTGCGACTTCATTATCGGTCAAAAAGAAAAGGCATGTTTTATGTTTAAGAATATTTGAATGTAACGGAGAAACGTAGATAATTGTAGTACATGAAAGGATAAATCAGTTATCACTCTCTTAAAAATCTATCCATAAGATGTGTTTGAGGTGATTAGCTGCAAAAATTGAAATATATATATAAGGACTATCTTTTTTTTCTTTATGAGAAAAATAAGAGCTGGAAGAATTACCTCCACAATTGCTTTAATGTTCTCTCTGCCAAATGAAACATTCCTGTTGGTTTCTTTTTCAAGAGAGAGCAAGATATCAACAAAGTCCTCAGTTTTGTGCTCGTCGTGGCTCGATCGACTTATGTGGTCGTCTATTATGGCATCAAGAAATTCATCAACTTTCTTGAAGACTTTGTTGACCCTCGCTTCCAAGCCAGTGAGTCTGCTCAGCCACGAAAGAGATGGGAAGTAGTCCCCTACATAGAAAGCTCCCATCATTTTGGAGGACTCATGGATCACCACATGAATAATATTATACCACTCCTCTTCTCTCGGACATTTACCTAGGATAGTTCTACTAGCAATATTTTTGGCAAGAGAGTTCAGAACCTCGCTCATGTTCATGACAGTACCTGAAGAACAAGATCGAGACACAGCCTCGATCATAAAAGCTACTTCCTCTTCTCTAATGAGCTCATAAGACTGGACCATTTTTGGGCTCAAAAGATGTAATACAGACACCTTTCTTGCTTGCCTCCAGTATTCACCATAGGGTGCGAAGGCCACATCTCGGCCGTCATAGAGGAGTGTTCTGGGTACCTTCAAAGAAGGCCTACTCGCAAAAATATGGTCTTGGGTCTTCATGATCTCTCGTGCCATGTCCACGGATGAGACCACGAGAGCTGGGACTTGGCCCAGCTGGAGAAGCATGATGGGACCAAGCTTGTGGGCCATGGCTTGGAGAGAGCGATGAGGAAGGGTGCCTAATTGATGGAGGTTGCCTATGATAGGAATCTTGGGTGGGGAAGGTGGAAGACATGTTTTTGTAGAGTATGATCCTTTGTTACGTAATAACAGAAGGAAGACTATGGATAATGGAATTGCAAGAACGAAGAACAGTTGTTGGAGGCTGAGGAGAGACATTATTGGGAGGTGATAGCTGATAGCACCCTCTTTACGCTCAGTGCTTATATGTTTAGTCTAAATATTTGGAAGGGAAGTCATGAATTTATAGAGGCCTCTTTGCTATGTCATGGAACTCGCGGGCGGTCGGTTTTGCATGGCATCCATTTTTCCCTGATCTTGAGTCATGAGTGATCCAAAATTCATATCACCGAACGTGTTTTAGAGAATGGTTCTGCACCGAAGATTTTTCTTCTTCGCTTGTGGTCCGGGACTAAGGGTACTTCCAGCTCATGTAAATCGGAAAAACGTTGTTCACGCGGGTTAGGTTCTTTCCCGTGCTGTTGCTTTCTTGTGGAATCGCATCGCGCTGGTGCAGTTCTCTGTCTCCATCATTGGTCCTTATAGCTGTCCTTTCTAGGTATGACTTTCAGAAAGACCGCTGTTAGATGGCAAATGATTCTGAACTTAACAAAGTATTGTTTAGAAAATTCAAGGTATAATTGGCTTGATTTAATTCATAGGAGCGAGCATGGTAGCATTTGGACCATTCATGAGACCTTATATTTGATTTCCATTTGATCTGTAAAATATATATATTTTTTAATTTTTGTCTAAAATGGATTTCGATAAGATATTTTGAAATAAGGGACTTGGTGGCTGATTTTCCAGCCTCCATTAATTTTTTTTAAAAAAAATCCTTTGAAATTTAATGAGACGTGTCTCATTAAGAGAGGCAAATTTAATGAGACATGTTTTATCAAAAAAAAAAAAAAATCCTTTTGAGTCATAGGGAACGCACGACTTATCTTATCAAAAGAGACAAGTCCATAGTAATTATTGTGTAGGTTATCCATCTGCAAATTCAAGTTTCCCTTCGGATTATGATTGAGCACTCATTAATAGTTTATCAAAACTATCACGAAGCATCAAAAAATCAAGACCAAACGATCTCATACCATCAGTTTGTGTCTGAACTCCTGATTGGATGATTGCTAATCTAAAGGTTGGGATCTCGCTGACGACAATCGATAAACATAGCCCGACAACCTGCCTTGATGCCGGCCTAAAGCAAAACCTTGGCTCAACCCCACTCTCGGGAAATTGAGCTATCTACTCATGTGGAAGGTCCTTGAAATCTTCTAATGGAATGTGGGCATGATCTGTCTCTGACATGCACGATTAATATCCTGACTATGGGCCAATGGGTAGATCTTTCTGTCCTAACATCCTACCAGGCAGTAGTCTAACAACCTAAGGGGCTCGGGGCCGAGTGGCCTATCAAGTTCCCGTGTAATAGTACTCAGCTCCATGTCTGTATAAAGAGGTAATGAGGAGATTATAAGATAAGCTTTACTCTAGAGAACTCCGAGTGTACTCTTATATTCTCTATCTCTCGCTTCCTTTCCTCTATTATTCTCATACTCTAGTTGACTTAAGCATCGGAGGATCCTCCTATTGGAGCAACTCCTATGTGAGCAGACTTCTTGTATAGGTTCCCTCTTTGGTGTTCCAATCCTCGGATAGCATTCAACCTCCGCTATATTAGCATCCAATCAGAGTCTTGTAGCAACAGATTGACGTTAGAAGAAGGATCAAGCCTGCTAAAAGAGGAAAGAGAAGATGACAAGAATGAGAGCACACTACTCCACCGCCTCCTCTTATTATAGTAGATCCACAGTCATTCGATGTTTTGATCCAATAGATCTACGAGTTGGCCAATGTCATGCAACGACTCCAGCAGACGATGAAGTGGCATCCCCTCTCAAAGCGACATCTCAGACGGCTCCTTCTTAGCATAGCTACCGATCTTATCCTAAAGCCTGGGTTCAGCTCTCCGACGAGCCCACCACTCCACTTCGCATCTACTCCCTGCTAGTCACCTTCCCATTGGACCCTGAGGAAGGAAAACCAATGATGGTGACCTCCCACCTCCTCTGATGGAGGATTGGTGCCATTAACATGATCTCTAACTTTGGCAGGGGGCAGAAGATCGAGCAGAAGAGGCAAAAAGAGTGCATGAGGGACGTTGTTGATTTCTAAAGAGCTCAAACTCTCCATGATGATGTTGTTGTTGTACAATAATGATAGTAAATTAAAAACTTCGACGGGACCTCCATTCCTCGGACATGAAACACCAAGAACATGAGGATGTTTTATTAGTAAGTTGTGTCTCTATTGATTATATCAATAAAAATTAAGTTTTTATACATATTTCTTGTTAAAGTGACCAAGTGAAGAGCTCGACTAAAATCAGCTGTATCCGATCACAAATGAAATCATCAGAAGCAATCGAAGACATCCAAAATATAAACTCGAGATAACCGAGTCAAGCTTCACCCCTCAACTTGGCCGTCTGGCACTCCTTGTCTATGGATGAGTCGAGTGAAGGCTAAGGACGATGACAAATGGGCTAACCCTCCGAGAGTACCTCGACATAGCCATCTGATGCTCTTCGTCCACGGAATAGTCGAGCGGAGGCCACTAATAAAGATGATGGGGCTAACGCTTTAAAGATCCCGTACGGCCATCTGACGCTTTTCGTCTATAGATGAGTCTCCGAGAGTTCCTCGACATAGCCATCTGATGCTCTTCGTCCACGGAATAGTCGAGCGGAGGCCATTAATAAAGATGATGGGGCTAACGCTTTAAAGATCCCGTACGGCCATCTGACGCTTTTCGTCTATAGATGAGTCGAGTGGAGGTCGAGGATGATGATAAAGATGCTAACTCTTTAGAAATTTCTCAATATGTTATCTGATGCTCCTCGTCTACGAACGAGTCAAGCAGAAGTCGACAACAACGATGATAGAGCTAACTCTTTAGAGACTCCACATGGCTATCTAGTGCTCCCACTATAAGAAAATAGATTATTAGCGATGGCTAAATGCTATCACTAATAATCATTTTTCATCGTTAATACTATTAGCGACGGACTGCCATCGCTAATAGTTCGTTGGAAATAACATCATCGCTAATTATTATTATTAGCGATGATAAAAACTCCATCGCTAATCCATATAATTAGCGACGATATTCGCAACAATAATGCCATCGCTAATACTTATTTATTTTAATTTTTTTAATAAAAACTATTAACGACGATATTTTCAATCACTAATGCCATTGCTAATAATTTTTATTTTAATTTTTTAATTAAAATTTTAAAAACTATTAGCGACGGTATGTTTCGTCGCTAATATTATCGCTAATATTTTTTTAAATATATAATTAAATTTTTTAAAACCTATTTTAATCATAAGAATAAGCAATTATATTTTTTAAAATCTGTTATAAATAAAATAATAATTATTTATGATAATCATAAATATAAAATTAATTATATTATATTAAAAATATAAATTATATAATTTTATAAATTTATACTATTTTATAAATATCAAAATTACATACATATAAAAAAAATCATGTGAGATCCTCCTCATCGTCCTCCTCATTTTTCTCCTGCTCCTGTACTCTTTTTCAGTAGTTGGTAGATGAATGTCGGATATCCTAGCATCCTGTAACGAAGAAAAATAAAATGTTATTAGTAAGTTTTGATACGAAAGCGTATATATCGATATGAAGATATATATTTTGATATACGACTCTAATTCTCAAACTGATTATTCCTATATGTTTCATTCGAATTACTTATTATTATCATCAAAAATTACTTATCAATGATGGCTAAATGGCATCGCTAATTATCAAAAAATTATCGCTAATACTATTAGCGATGGCACATTATCGTCAATAAGCCATCAAAAAAAAGTTAGATGTTGAAGATCATTATTAGCGATGGTGGAAAAAATTATCGCTAATAACTTATTTGCGATAATAATTAGCGATGACATATCCATCGCTTATAATAATTTTTAGATCATTTTATAATTTAAATTAAAAAAATAAAAAAAATATATTAGCAACCGCTAAGCTGTCACTAATTAGCTATAGTCGTCGCTAATATTTAGCAATGTTATTAGCAATGAAATTAGCCATCACTATTAAATAATTTTTTAAAAAATTATAAAAATATATTTATTAAAATCTACTATAATTAAATTAACAACCAACATATATTTATAGGTACTATAACAACTAACAATTAACTATCACCATCATACATAAAAAAATTTAATATTATATAAAAAGTATAAATTATCCAATTATACATACAAGATAACATTGTTTAAATATCAAAATTAAATACATTATATCAAAACTAAAAAAATCAACAAATATCCTCCTCCTCCTCATTTATATTGTCTACAGCAGCAGATGGATGAAAGTCGGATATCCCAGTATCTTATAATAAAAAAAATAAAATATTATTAATAATTTTAGAACTAAATTAATTGAAACCGTAAAACTAAAGTAATTGGTGTGTCTCAAGCTTAAACCTTTACGGAGAATTTTATTTTGATATACTCTTCCGATAGAAAAATATTTCGATATACTCATACTATAAGAAAATTGACTATTAGCGATGGCTAAACGTTATTACTAATAATAAAAATACCGTCGCTAATGGTATTAGTGACACAAGCCATCACTAAAAAGCCATCGAAAAAAAAGCATGACACTAAGTCACTAATAACAGATAGTAGCGACGGTCGTTAGCGACGGCTTTACATCGTTTATAATATTTTTTCAAAATTAAATTAAAAAATTTTAAAAAATTATTAGTGACGACTTCTTCATCTCTAATAAGTCGTCGCTAATACTCTTTTAGTGATGAAGTTACCATCGCAACAACCGTCATTAATAATAATTTTTTTAAAAAAATAATTTTTAGTAATTATATATATTAAAATCTGTTATAATTTAATTAACAAGTAATTATATTTACTAAAACCTGATATACTTAAATTAACAAGCAACAAATATTTATGAATATTATAATAACTAACAACTAACTATCATAATCATAAATAAAAAATTAATATTATATATTACATCAAAATTAAATTATACAAATAATACAGCTCAAATATCAAATACATTACATCAAAACTAAAAAAATCAACGGAGATCCTCCTCCTTCTACTCCTGTACGTCCTCTGTAGCAACAGGTAGATGAAAGTGTCGAATGTCCCAGTATTCTATAATGAAGAAAAATAAAATATTATTAATAACTGTAGAACTAAATTAATTGAAACTATAAAATTAAAGTAATTGATGCACCTCAATCCTAAATATTTACATAAGAATATGTTTATATATATGACATAATTCTCGAACGAATTGTTCCTATAGATTCTATTATCTGTGCTCATATATTTAGTCTAAATATTTAGAAGGGAAGTCATGAACTTATAGAGGCCTATTTGGGTACGCATGGAACATGTGGGCGGTCAGTTTTGCTTGGTATCCATTATTAACTCGTCTTGAGTCAGCCACATGCCAATAATTGGACCTAGCGAGTGATCCAGAATTCAGATGAACCTACATGGTTTAGATAATGGTTCTGCACCGAAGATTTTTCCCTTTTTCTTTTTTCCTGATCTTGTGGCGTAGAGGCCATTTCCATCTATATAAATTGGAAAAGCAAGGCTCATGTGGGGGTAGATTCTTTCTCCATTGCTTTCTCATGGACTTGCTTGGCGATGGTAGGGTTCTCTATCTCCATCACCGTTCCGGATCGCTATCTTATCTAGGTGTACCGACAACAAAGATCGTTGTTAATTAGATAGCAAAAGATTCTGAAATTGACATGGTATTTTTTAGAAAATTCAAGGCAAATGGCTAGATTCAATTCATAGGAGCAGGCGTGGTAGCATTTGGACCATTCACGAGACCTTATATTTGATTTCGATTCCATCTGTAAAATATTTTTTGATTTTTATCTAAAATAGATTTTGATAAGATACTGTGAAAAAATCCTTTGAATTTAATGAGACTTATCTTCTTAAGAGACGCAAATTTAATGAGACTTGTCTTATCAAAAAAAAAAAAAGGATCCTTCGAATTATGGTGAAGGCATGACTTGTCTTATCAAAAGAGGTAAGACCTGGACCCAGTAACAATCTGCAATTTTTCCTAACGAAACAAGTTGGGGGTTGTAATTTGGCTTTCATTCGAGGGAGATGTGGTCTTTCACTTGGGCTTATTAATGTTATATTATGTTTAGTTTCTATTAGTTGAGAATTTAATTACTCAATCCTTAACTTTCATTATATTCTATTTAACCTTCGACTGGTTTGCATATGTGTCTAAAATACATACATAGTTGTGTATGATCATCTGGATAATTGGATGCAAAAATAAGTCTAAGTTTGCACAAGAGAGAACAAACGTTGAATACCAAGTGTATCCAGTCTTTATGTAACATGGTAGCAAAACAAAGACCAAGTATTTATCAATTCAATTCGTTTCCTCTCCTTCGACATATTTGTGTTATGCATCGCAAAGATGGGGCAATTTTTTTCTTCCATTGAACATTTGATTCTTACATAATATTTTTTAGTGTTGAACTATAGGTGTCTAGCATTTCTGCACAGAATTAGCAATCCTAACAACAGTTAATCTCACTTTATATTGGAAGTGGCTCAATTTTTTATTTCAAAAAGGAAAGTTGGAAGTGGCTCAATTTTTTATTTCAAAAAGGAAAGTTTTCTTTGAAGATCTAAGTTTCTCATTTTCTTTTCTTTGTTAACTAGCAAAATTCTAATATTTGCAAAATACTATTTTATTTTAAAATGGCATACATCATAAAGTCCATTTGAGTGCAATTCCAAATCTGGATTTACGCACTAGACAAAGAGATTACATGGGAAAAAAGGGAATTGAAAGAAAACAAATGTAGGCCTCAGCCAATTATGCTAAATCTCAACTTCAAAGCAATAAAATTACTAAGATAGAACTAGGAATTCTAGATAGGGGACACAATATTATTTAGGCCTTATTTGGATAAGCCAAGAACTCCATTGGATTTATGAATTGGACCAATAAAAACAGTGGATCTTTTTTTCTTTCTATAAGATTCGGGTCGATCTACTTTAAAACCAATTCTGGATGGTTATATATGTAAGTCTAGTCTAACCTATAATTGATTTTATTAATTCAATCCACGAATCCGATAAGATTCTCAGTTCATTCATCCAAATAAATTCCTAATATGTACTACATGAATATTAATTAAAATCTTGTTAGTACAAAAAAATAAATTTAAAATTTATTGTGCAGCAGTTAATAAAAAAAGAATAGAGCATTCTTAGAAAAAATATAGGCCTTAGCCAATTACACTTAATCTCAAGTTCAAAAACAATAGAATTATCGGCAGAGGAACTAGGAATCAAGGGTAGGGTGGCACAAGTACTAAACTTATATTAGTTGAAACTAATTACAATATTGTATGTACAAATAAATATTAGATTAAAATATATTATCTAAATAAATATATCCGTGAAAATTTTATCATTTCAAATCATGGACTAGCCCACAAAATAAGTCTGTCCCGTTCCAAGTCAAAATCTCATATCCACCTCCTCTGCTTCTCCAACAATAAATCCCTCTGCAATGGTTAGGAATCATGCATGTAGATCTGGACCCCTTCACGTACCCTATAAAATTAATGGAGCATCCGTTATTTTCGGTTTGTTTCTTCTCAGCTGTGTTTTAAGATTCCAATTGTTGTTGATGGGGTACGATATGGGAGGTCCTCTACATGACACATTAGAAAGGGCTCCCCGTATAAGTTTTGTTCTGCAGCTGGAAAGGGAGCGTCACTGGTAAGGACAATTAATGGGCTAGAACAAGCATGGGCTAAGATCTTATTGAGCCCCTTGGGCTCTGGCGTAGCTCAAATGGGCTTAGGATGTTAGGTTCAAACGTGAAATCCTCCACCCCCTAAGATCTCCTGCCTCCTAACCATGAACTTAGTCGACTCATTTTGAATCTAGCATGCATCTCAAGACCAACTGGCTCCAGGTCATAATTTGAGTCTAAGCTCAGTTTCTGCGCTAGGGCTTCATGTTGATAATGTTGTCTGGCCTTGTAAAGTATGAGGAGGGTTGCTTACAATAAATATCTGAAATCTATTTTTTTGAGATAATTAATGACCACTATAATTAATAATTGTTATAGGGGATTTGTTACTGTGCTACTTAAAATTTTTGCAATATAATTTTTTAAATTTTTGGTTATTGTTCATTGTAAAATGAACAAGCCTCAATTATAGAGACTAGAAAGCCCAAGTACGACCGACAAGCACCATAATTTAAGCTAAAAATAAAGGTAACAATTGATACAATGTCCTGTAATTTTGACAATATTCAGCCGTCATAATTGCCTCCATCCTTCCCTCTAGCCTCAACTTTCTCCTTACCCTCTTAACTCTACCCTCCTCTCCACTTCCTCCACTCACCTGTGATCCCCCATCCACCGCCTTGCTGTCCTCTTTCTCCTCGTTGCTGACCCACTCCTCTTCCTCACCGCCACCCTCATCCTCCCCCACCGCCCTCCCTCCACCTTCCTCCTCCTCACCATTGTCTTCGCCCACAAACATTCATTCTTCTATCTCTTCTCCTGCTTGCCGCCACCACAACACTCCTCCGCACCGCATTAACATCTGTGTTGTCTTGACTATCTGCTAAAATCTCAAGCACTCCCACCTTCGTCCGCTTTCATAAAACCATTGATGTCGATGCCAAAGGAGGTCTTGGCCAGTGCGCCGGGATTTTCATCATGGGAGTTCAATATTTAAATTAAAATAAATAAATAAATAAATAAAAATAAACTTCATAATATTACACTAATTAAAAGTGAGAGAAAAAGAAAAAATTAAAAAATAAATAAAAATAAACTTAATAACATTACATTAGTTAAAAGTGAGAGAGAAAAAAAAGAGGAAAAAAGAGAAAAAAAAGTGAGAGAAAAAATTTAAGACTGAGATTTTGGGGATGGAGGGTGGGGGTTCAAACCACTAAGCTAACTAAAATTTTTTATTTTACAAAGATTCAATATATATATATATATATATATATATATATATATATATATATATATAATTTTTTGAGTAATACTTACGAGTACTCCTAAAGGTATAACGGATATTGTATCAAAACTTGGGGGTTCAATTGAACCCCCATTTTAAAAGGTAGCTCTGCCCCTGGCCTTGGCAAGAGGCACAATAACATATCATCAAAGCATGGAGGCAAAGGATGGGAAGAGTTGAGAGGGTCCAAGGAAACGTGTGGAAGTTAATTTTCCACATAAGTCCCGTGTTATAATAAATAATAATAATAATTTCAACGGATCCATTATAATGACATAACGCCCGTTATTCAAACCTTCTTGTTTTGTTCTTGCTAGACCTTGCCCATGATCAGATGATACGACCTGTAGATGGATCTCTCACCAAGCCGTGTTTTGCAGCAAAGAGGACCCTATATATTGTTTTATTTGTTATATCGTTAGAAAATAATAAATAGTGGCCAACAGTTTATTTAAGATTACCAACAAAATGAAACAGAAAAACTGAGAGTTCATTATCTAAGTAATTTAAAAAAAATTATTTATCAAAAGAATATATTTTTTAATTTATTTATAAAAATAATATAAATTTATAAAATATTATTTGAAATGACGTTTTATACTTTCTACGTCACTACCCTCTCTCTCCAAGTGGACGATCAAAAAAAAAAAATTAAAACCACCGTTTGAAATGACGTTTTCAAAAACGTCATTTGAAATGATATTTTCAAAAACGTCATTGAAAATGATAATTTTAATTATTTATTTTTTAAAAAAATTTAAAAAAATAAAAAAAATAAAATTATAATTTTAAATTTATAAAAAAATAAAAATTTTAATTTTGATTCAAATAAAAATCATCATTTCAAATTATTTTTTTAATTTTAAATTATTTTTTTAAAAAAATATCCCAAAAAATGGGTCTAAAAAATAAAAAAATAGAAATTATAATTCTAAATTTTAAAAAAATAAAAAATTTAATTTTAATTCAAATAAAAATCACCATTTCAAATTAGTATCCCCATTTCAAATTAATTTTTAAAAAAAATCCAAAAAAAATACATCAAAAAAATAAAAAAAATAAAAAAATACATAAAAAAGGAAAAAATCAAAAAAAAATTAATTCAAATAAAAATCACCATTTCAAATTAGTATCCCTATTTCAAATTAAATTTTTTAAAAAATATCTTAAATAAAAAAATATCTCAAAAAAAACAACATAAAAAAGGAAAAATCAGAAAAAAATAAGAATTATATTTCTAAATTTTGAAAAAAATAAAAATTTTAATTTTAATTTAAATAAAAAATATCATTTCAAATTACTTTCCTCATTTCAAATTAATTTTTTTAAAAAATATCCCAAAAAAAAAATATCTAAAAAATACCATAAAAATAGAAAAAAAAGTAAAAAATAAGAAAAAATTATAATTATAATTATAATTTTAAATTATAAAAAAAATAAAAATTTTTATTTGAATTCAAAAAAAATCACTGTTTCAAATTACTTTCTCCATTTCAAATTAATTTTGTTAATAAAATATCTCAAAAAAGAGAAAAAGTACCTCAAAAAAATAAAAAAAACCATAAAAAAAGAAAAAATTTAAAAATTTAAAAAATAAAATTATAATTTTAAATTTAAAATAAAAATAAAAATTTTAATTCTGAGATACATGGGACTCTGTGTATCCATGTCCACAAAGCATAATATCCGATCACTTGAAATGGTATTTTCAAAAATAGGCTTAAATATAAAAAATAAAAAATATAAATTTTAAATTTTAAAAATAAAAAAATAAAAAATAAAGAATTTTAATTTTAAATTTTTAAAAAATAAAAAATTTAATTAAAAAAGAAGAAATAAAATAAAAATTTTAATTTTAATTCAAATAAATTTTAAAAAAAGAAGAAAAAATAGAAAACTAATCCGTATCATCCCCGTACCGACTTATAGCAGTCCAAACCGCATCGCATCGAGCGGTTGGTAAAAGCACTATAATGTACCAGAGTTTTACCGACCTATACCGGCCCATACCGCACTGTACGTAGCTGTTCGTGTCCGTATCAAATTGAGATGATCAGTGCGGTGCGATTCATCTCATTTATCGAAAAATTAGCTTGAATTTTGCTGGTTCCCCACCGACTTGTCTGATTTAGCTTATTTTTAGATATTTTAAGAAATGTAATTAAATTACCTGACATATTATTATTATTTGCATTATAATTTCTATAGCCCTTTTAGCATAACTTTTTCTCCCCTAATGTTCTGAGACACATGAGACTATGTGTATCCATATCCACAAAGCATAATATCCGATCACTTGAAATTAAATAATATAAAATAAAATTAATAATTAATAATATAAAATAGAATAAAAATATCAAGTGTACAAAAAATAGTATAATAAAAGTTTCAAAAATATTAAGTACAAATTTAAAAAATACTAAGTCCCACAAGAACGTCGTGGTGCCCGTGGTCGCTTGGACCTTCTCAGGAAGGTCTTCAACGGTTGCTCCTGCTCCTATATCTGCTGTGATGGCTCCTCCCCTATATCAGTGGAGGTCTGCTAGTCATGTTGTTCAGGAATAACTGATACTGTCGGATCATCTACGGACTGAGCGACCCCCTCAACCCTCTCATCTGGATACACGGATGGGCCTGAAAAGAAAGTGTCATACTCATGTGGCCAACTGGTACCCGGTGATGTCATCTGAGGGATGTAGGAAGAAGAAGGCACTGCCATCTGTGAATCAAAAGGTGGAGGCATCTATGCAGCGTATAGTGATGATATCTGCGGAATATATGGTGATGGCATATGTAGAACATATGATGATGTCGTATCTTATATCTGGTGCATCAGCTGCTCCATACTAAGGCGCACAGTTATATGAGTCAACACCAATCGCCACTAATATTTTCGAACTTGTTCTCTCTATGTCACGCAGTATCCGAATCCGTTCATCCTCATCAGTCGTAGATAAAGCACGACGAGCATCCAACACAATACCCAACATAAAATCAGTCTACATAATAAAAATAAAATTAGCAATATACTATAAAATATAAAATAAAAATATAACACAAACAACATAAACTATTTTTCAATCTTAAATATTAGAAATAAAGATATTGATATAAAATATAATTTTTATGGTCTTACCAAAAGACGCATAGTAGAACTCTCGCCCTCGTATCCTGAAATTGTATACCAAGACTGTCCAATGACTCGCACTGTAATGCTAAAAAATCAAGCCATGTAGTCCTTGGTATATGAACGACCTCTCAAAATGGGATTACCATGAACAATGTGATCTCGACGTGCATCCCAAATATTGATGTACTCTGCATGTCTGATACGCTAGTCAATACGAATTTTCTCTCGTCGATCAATACGATGAAGTCTCTGGCTGGTATCAAACTGCTCTGAGATGCCCTGAATCTGACCAAACTGCTACAGGACACGATCAAAAAGATGCCACTCTACCACATCAAAATAAATAAGTGACACCCTAGCAGTCCATATGTCATGTCCAACTGTACATATCTGCGGCAATATAGCCAATATCTCATGTGTATATGGCTCCCATAAAAACTGACAGAGTTAAAATAAAAAAAATTAGTAAGCTAAAATTTTAATAGATTATGAATACTGTAAAATAATATTTATAAATAAATAAAATTTATCCATCTATGTGTATCAACTAATATATCCAGCTGGTACCTATAAACCCGTGCTACTCTCATCGATACATGATGAACGTTGAATGCAATGTTCCATCTACTTAACAGTCTACTCATGTTAAATAAATTTTTTTGGATTTAAAATAGTACTAAATTTTAAGTAAACGAAATAATATTTTTATACCTATATCCCAATGGTCCGTCTAGTCTGAATGGAATATCAGGATCATGCTACTCTGGTGGCATCTCGAGCAACTGTCACCGTAATAGACTAATAGTCGGTATCCTCTTCCATACCCAAATCTACAAATTTTAAAAAATATCATACTTAATATATCAAATCAAAGCTACAATATTAAAATTTTAAAATTATTAAAAATTTATAATTCTGAAGCTCGGTACATCTTCCTTTTTAATATATAATTCTAAAAATTGACATTCTGAATATTTCAAAGGAAAGATCAGCATTTCTTCGACATCTTCATCGTCATTAATTGGAACTAAGATATACTTGCTCTGCATTAACTATCCCGACAGATTAGGAGATCTCCATTTCAATTTTATTTCATATTTTTCTTTATCTACAGAAATATTGCTGTATAAATGGTCCAATAATTCTTGATGTGATAATGATGAAGATACTCTAATCATCTGGTTTGCAAGGTGACTATCCTACACATCAGTTTCGTCATTCTATATCATGCCATTAAAATACAATAGTACACGAACCCGAGTACTGATCATTTTTTTAGAGAAATCTATGATAAAATCAAAATCAAAAAAATTAATATTAGTAATTATTTTATCGTTTCAAAAGATTTATATGATAAATGCATCATATCATCAATAAATAGGTACAGATAGGTCCCATCTCATTTGAAAATTATATTAATTCTATAGGTTAATTACATTAATAAAATGATACGCAATAGGGACCGAAAAAAATTTTGACAGCATTTCTTTTTAGTTCTACCCATACGACTGAAAATGTGTGAGGAGAACTAAAAGAAAATGCTGTCCGAAATTTTTCTCGAATCTTCTGCATATCATTCGAATAATGTAATTATCTATAGAATTAAATACAATTTCTAAACTATCCAAACTGGACAATCAATTGATCAATATATATATTTTACGGTATCTGTATAAAAATATATAATCAAATATATATTTTATACGGATACCGTAGAATATCCTACATTAGTCAATTGACGGATCTACGGTTCCATGAAATACAATATATTTTAAAATTCTTAAATTAGGATCGAATCCAATTTTAAATCAAATTTGAATCTAATGAGATAAAAATAAAAAATAAAAAATAATGAGACAAATAAAAAATAAAAAAACTGAAATAGGAGGTGGGGGGCGCACGGGGCCACCGTCGGTCGCTGCAGGGTCGTTGCCGACCAGCCGCCGCAGGGCCACGCCGGGCCAAGAAAAGGAGGTGGGGGGTGCGGCGACCGTGGCACCGCCAACGGGCCAAGGACGTGGGGGCGCAGGGCCGCGTGGGGCCGTCGTCGGAGGGCCATCGTCGGTCGGCCGCAACAGGGCCGCGTGGGGCGATCGTCGGTCGCCACTGCAGGGCCGCCGTCGGGGGCCGCCGCTGGGGGCTACCGCAGGGCCGCTATCGGTCGGCCGTAGCAGGGCCGCACGGGGCCACCGCTAGGGGGCCGCTGTCGAGCCGCGTGGGACCGCCACCGAGGGGCCGCCACAGGGCCACCGTAGGACAGCGCGGGGCCGCTGCTGGGGCCCGCCGCTCGGGGGCCGCCGTCGGTCTGCCGCCACAGGGCCACCGTCGGGGGGCCACTATCGGTCGGCCACCGTCTGCCGACGTTTGGGGAGGGCCAACGAGGGGGGCGGGTGGGGAGCGGGCGGCCGCCGCCTGCCCGCCGCCAGGCCAAGGATGTGGAGGGGGGTGGCGCGCGACACCGTCGTCGGGGGGCAGATGCCGACACACCGTCGGTCAGCCGCCGCAGGGCCGCCGCCAGTCGAGCAAAGGGGAAGGGCGCGGGGAGGGGCGGCTGAGCAAGGGGATGGGGCGGTTGGCCAAGGGAAGGGGAGGGGCGGGGCAGCCATCGCCGGCCCACTAGCGGGCCAATGACATGGGGGGCGCATGGGTCCACCATCGACGGGCCAAGGAAAATGAGAGAAGAGGGAGAGAGAGAGAGAGAAAGAGGAAAGAGAGAAGAGGGAGCTCACCGCCGTCGTCGGAGCTCGCCGTCATGCCGTCGGAGAGGAGAAGGAAGATGCCGGAGGGAACGCCGGAGCTCATCGCCAAGGTGAGTTCTGGTTCTCCTTTTTTCTTTTAGGGTCTTAAGCTGGTAAAATGTCATGGGAGATGGTGTTTTTAAAAACGCCATTTTCTATGGTATTTTTTAATTTTTTTTATTTTTTTGAGATATTTTTTTAAAAAAATTAATTTGATATGGAGATAGTAATTTGAAAAGATAATTTTTATTTGAATTAAAATTAAAATTTTTATATTTTTTAAAATATTAAATTATATTTTTTATTTTTTTATTATTTTTTATCATTTTTTTATAGTATTTTTTATTTTTTTAGTTTTTTTAAGATATTTTTTGGGATATTTTTTTAAAAAAATTAATTTGAAATGGAGATAGTAATTTGAAATGATGATTTTTATTTAAATTAAAATTAAAATTTTTATTTCTTTTAAAATTTTAAATTATAATTTTTATTTTTTTTCCATTTTTTCCCTTTTTTATGGTATTTTTTTTATTTTTTTTATTTTTTTAAGGTATTTTTTGGGATATTTTAAAAAAAAATAAATTTGAAATGGGAATAGTAATTTGAAATGATAATTTTTGTTTGAATTAAAGTTAAAATTTTTATTTTTTTAAATTTAAAATTATAATTTTTTTCTATTTTTTCCCATTTTTTCCATTTTTTATGGCATTTTTTTATTTTTTTGAGGTATTTTTATCTTATTTGGGATATTTTATTAAAATAATTAATTTAAAATGAGGAAAGTAATTTGAAATGGTGATTTTTTTTGAATTCAAATTCAAATTTTTATTTTTTTTTAAAATTTAAAATTATAATTTAATTTTTTTTCCATTTTTCTCTCATTTTTTCCTTTTTTATGGCATTTTTTTTTGAGGTATTTTTTTTTGGGTATTTTAAGAAAATTAATTTGAAATGAAGAAAGTAATTTGAAACGATGAATTTTTTTGAATTCAAATTAAAATTTTTATTTTTTTTATAATTTAAAATTTTAATTTTAATTTTTTTCTATTTTTTATCATTTTTTTCTTATTTTTATGATATCTTTTTATTTTTTTAGGTATTTTTTTTGAGATATTTTTAAAAAAAATTAATTTGTAATGGGGAAAATAATTTAAAATGATGATTTTTATTTGAATCAAATTAAAATTTTTATTTTTTTATAAATTTAAAATTATAATTTTTATATTTTTATAATTTTTATTTTTTTGGAAGTAAATAATTAAAGTTGTCATTTGAAATGGTATTTTTATTTAAAATAATATTTTTTTTTTAATCGTCCACGTGGAATAGAAAGGGTAATGATGTGGAGGCTATAAAACGTCATTTCAAATGACGTTTTATAGATTTATATTATTTTTATAAATAAATTAAAAAATATTTTATTTTTATAAATAATTTTTTTTTAAAATTACTTAGGTAATGAACTCGGAAAACTGAAGATAGCATCGGGGCAGCCAGGAATAGAGATAACTAACATTCTCCCAGTGACAATTGGAAACATAGTAATCGCAAACAAACGACTCAAATTAAACTCGATCTCCATCGCAAGCAAACTGCAAGAGGAACAAACACAGCGAATGCCATCCGGCCACCAATATTATTACATTGTTTCAAGTTTGCTTTTGCTCACGGTCCAAAAAAGGCAAGGTGTTGCAACAAGCTGTAGGCTACTTTTCCTACGCATAGAAATTCCCAAAGCTTCGGTCATGTCTAGATCTTCGTCCTTCATGCCATCAGGCAGCTTCCAATGAAAATGATACATGAGATTAGCAATAGCCAGTTCAATGATAGGAATTGCAAATCCAATTCCAGGACATCTTCTCCTGCCTGCACCAAATGGAATAAGCTGGAAATCATGGCCTTTAAAATCTACAGAGCTGCCCAGGAACATCTCAGGCCGAAATTCCTCAGGAGCTTCCCATGTCTTAGGGTCCCTTTGAATGGCCCAAACATTGACAAAAATTCTTGTTTTCCTGGGTATATGGTAGCCTTGGATTGTGGTATCACTTATCGACTCTCGTGGAACCAAAAATGGCCCCGGTGGGAGGAGCCTCATACTTTCCTTTATCACAGCTTTTAAGTAGTTCATCTGTTTAAGGTCCTCCTCTTTTACCATTGGTTTGGACCCAACTATACCTCTTATTTCATCTTTTAATCTCTTTAACACTTCCGGATTTCGAAGAAGCTCTGCCAAAACCCATTTCGTTACCAGAAATGTTGCCTCCGTTCCAGCACCAAACATGTCCTGCTGATGACGACGAAATATAAGCACTGGGAGGGAGAATCTTTAACAACTCTAAGACCACCAAGATTTTTAGTTCAGGTTGCTACTTCAAAGAAAGATTATGTCCTAAAACGATGTAAATGTATGACTTACTATCAATTTAAAAAAATAATAATTTAAAAAAAAAAACATAATCGTTGGTTTATGGCGGTTGAAATGGCGAATTTTATCAAAATCTACGAGCAAGAAATCGTATGATATTTGTTCGAGGAAATTAATTAGGTGAAACAAACAGAAATTAATATAGGGGCTCGAAGAATTACCTCCACAATTGCTTTGATGTTCTCTTTGCCGAAGGAAACATCCTGGCTGATTTCCTTTTCAAGAGAGAGCAAGATATCAACAAAATCCTCAGTCTCACTCGCGTCACGTTTGGGTCTGCTTATATGGCCATCAACTATGGCATCAAGAATTTCATCTACTTTATTGAAGATTTTCCTGACCCTCGCATCCGGTCCTGTGAGTTTGCTCAGCCATGAATGTGATGGGAAGTAATCTCCTACATGAAATGCTCCTAACATTTTGCAGCACTCGTCGATCATGACATGAATAATGTTGTCCCACCACTCTTCTCTTGAGCATTTACCCAAGACGATTCTACTGATGGTATGCTTTGCAAAAGAACTCAAAATCTGACTCATGTTCATCACACCCGAACAGCAAGACCGAGAGATCGCCTCGATCATGAAAGCTACCTCCTCCTCTCTAATTAGCCTATAGGACTGGACCATTTTCGGACTCAAAAGATGGAGAACACTAATCTTCCTTGCTTTCCTCCAGTACTCGCCATGGGTTGCAAAGGCGACGTCTCGGCCTTCATAGAAAAGTGTTTGGGGCACCTTCAAACGAGGCCTGCTCGCAAAGATATGGTCTTGTGTCTTCATGATCTCTCGTGCCATGCATGTCGGCAGACGAATCCACGAGAGCTGGGACTTGACCCAACCGGAGAGACATGATGGGTCCATGTTTCTCAGCCATGGCTCCAAGAGCACGGTGAGGAAAGGAGCCTACTTGATGGAGGTTGCCTATAATAGGAAGCTTGGATGGGGAAGGTGGAACGCAGGTTTTCTTGTAGGATCCCACGTTGCTCCGCAGTAATAGAAGAGAGACTACGAACAGAGCTGCAAGAAGGAACTGGTGAGTGGAAAATAGCTGCGGGAGGCCAAGTGCAGACGTAATTGCATGATAATAGCTCATCGCGCCCATGCTCTTCACACTCAATTTAAGCACTATTTCAAAGGAAGGCATGAACTTATAAGGCCTCCGTCTGGGTGGCTTCTGTTAGTTTGCTTTCAGGGCTTTTAGTGGCCGGTCCATCCTCCAACCACATTTTAAATGTGTTTGACTGAGATCATGAGCAAATGGATGGATGGAGTTAGAAAAATATATAGTCTCTATCTATCATTTGATTCAAAAAATTATAAAAAAGATGAATAAAAAAGATGGATTATTCATCCATTCTGACCCACTAAATTGTATACTGCCATTACTTTTTTTTTTGACAAAACTATAACATTTTTTTATCTTTTCATTCATATTATTTATATATTTTTTATATATACTATTAGTTATATACTATTAAATTTTATTACTAATTATTTTAATTTTATACATAATTTTTATAATTATAATTAAATAATTAGAATTATCTTCTAAGTATCTATTTGCATTTGTTGTTTTTTAATTAACTATTTGTATAATATTAATTAACTATTTAAATTAAATTATAAATTAATTTATTATTTATATAATTAATTCATTAATAATTGATTTATAAACATGTATTAAATTAAATTAAATAAAAATTAAATATTTATAAAATTTTTATATAATTATAAATTATAAAGATTATAAGCTTATATATTTTTTTACTTCTTTAATATAAATAAATATTATAAATTGATCATAATAATATTTTTTATCAAAGTATAGTTTAGTAAAAATATTATATAAATATCATCTATCCTCATTTCCATTCTTCTTATACAAAATAGAGGAAGGAATCATTTTCATTTATCCTTCCATGTTTCAAATATATGAAACATCCATACTCTCCCATATTCATCTTTTCTACTCTATCCATTCTTCCTCCAATTCATCCTTCATCCTAAATAGAGGATAAATTTTAACTCCTATATATCAATTCTATAACACATCGTACAATATGTCTAGTAGCCTTCTCAATGCATCCTTCGTATCTGATAAGTCGTGATGATTCCATTTATAAAGATTTTCTCTCTTCTTTCTAAACCTACTGGACAAGTCTTTGTGATAGAAGGTCAAATATGAATCTTGTTTAAGGCACTCCGGGACTCCTTGATATTAGAAATTAGATTAATAGCTTAGCATATACAACTCTATATATTTTAGATTGAAAATAGTTATTTGTGAAGCGGTACAATAATCTACTAGCCTTCTCAATATATGCACATGTATGTTTACATAGCATGTAAAAGATTCATTATTCGCTATAAGATTAGGCATATTTCTTGAGGTCAACTATACGACAGTAGTTCATATCCTGCACATTATATTTCATATTAATGTTTGATGTAAATTTGGAAAATCTTTGTCCCTCTATTGTATTTCTCTATAGTACTTTTTCAGGATCAGTGCGAAGATGAATTTGGATACTGTAATCTTGATTCCATCATTCATACATTAATTACATCATTTGGAGTCTGATATGTCAACTATCTGAGATACAGGAAAAAGCTGAGCCTTTAAGATTTAACTATTAAAATACTCCATCACATTAGATGTTATAATACCCAGTTCAGATTAAAAATGCTATATTTGCCCAATGCTTTAGCACTGCATGCATAAGAAAATTCTTTGTTCCTCAGGCAACCACTATAAGTTTTCTAATTAGTTTCTAGAAAACATTCAGCTTCGGAATATATATGTTAGCATTTAACAAATCAAGCAGCCTTTTCATTTCAACTGTAAGATAATAGATAAGTACTTACATGGACAATGATCAAAGGATCAAATATGAGGCCAATAGTATCATAATGTACGTAGATTTTTTTAAAGTTGTAACTTAAATTTTTGAAATATTATACTATAAATATAATTTTTCCTGATGGATATAATTGTTAGATGTATGTCCTAGAAGCCAGATTGACTGATACATATACATATTTTAGAGGCATAACTTTGTAATTGAATTTTGAAATAAATAAAATTTAGATTATTTTTTCATTCATGTTGTGTCTTGATTGTGCCCCTGAATCATCCGAGAAATTAACGGATGATGACACATATTATCAAGAGTTAAAAATTTGAGACACGTATCATTAGTGATTAATTCTTAAATACTTTCGATTGGTATATCGTCATGGAGACAATGACTGATCCGAATAGATCAGTGCACAGATCGCTTTCATTCATGAGTCTTGAGTCGATAGTGTGGGGACACTAGAATAAGAGTGTAGATGCTTGATAGAGATAAAAGGTATTGAGTGTGACCAATACGAGAAGTCACTAAGATGTCTATCCACTCGTCAGTGACTTACTCAAAATTACAGTGGCATAGATAGTTCTTTGACCTATGGTGCCTCGATTATTTATAGTGAAGTTGCTGTAGTTTGACTGTATAATCACTTAGTTACCTAGCT
The DNA here is from genome assembly GCF_000442705.2 of Elaeis guineensis. NCBI lineage: Eukaryota > Viridiplantae > Streptophyta > Magnoliopsida > Arecales > Arecaceae > Elaeis > Elaeis guineensis. The sequence continues at coordinate 12,442,915 of NC_026004.2, read as the reverse complement.
ATACAAAATCTTACGGTGTATGTTGGCTACAGTAGATCTATTGTAGGAATAGGATGTGCATTTAGATGGGATTTATCGATCCTGATAGATAGGAGAGGTTCTGTGCAATTTATGAGACTGAGTTTTAAAATCTATGATCATTGTAGGTGAATAATGAAAAGAAGTTTCTGCAAGATTTCACATGGACTCACATCGATTGAAATTGACATATGACGGATGAACGGATTTGACGAGTTATCCTTGACCTACGTCTTGTCGGGACTCACGACAGAAGAACCGAACTATATGGTAATTACACCTAAAGATTCATTACTTTCATTTTACTAAGTTGCCACTACATACTACTAGGTGTCACTGGTAGATTATAGGACTCATTGAGCATCATCTTGATGATCGATGATCCTTGAAGGGCAGAGTTGAAATTATTCTAATCCATCGAAAGAAGTTTCGATGATATTATGATGGAAATCATAATATATCTCACTATCAGTCAAAATAAAACTTACGGGGTCACACACAAAAGAGGTTCTTATTTGATCAGATAGTTGATTAACGATTATGAATTATTGAAGAGTAAAATCATCAATATGATTGATGATTAATCCTAAACAAAAATTATGATTATATAATTCACTAAGTGTTAGTGAACTATAGGAGGTTTAATTAGCAATTGGATTGCTAATTTGCTCAATTTGATTGAGTAATAAGATTTGGATCAAGTTTAATTGAATTAGATTTAATTTAATTTGGATTGGATTTGATTAGATCAAGCCTAATTATGAGGGAGACTAATTCTTGATTTGATCAAAATTTGGATTTAGTTAATTCTTAATTGGATTAGAAATTTATTGAGGAGATTGGATTTTTAATTTGGTTAGATTTCCTCTTATTTAGATCAAACCAAATCTAATTTGGTTTAAATCAAAATATAAAACTCAGAGTCCCAAAACCCTAAGATTCTCTCCCCTTGCGCACCCTTGGATTTGTGCTGAAAATATTCACGTAAAAAGTATTTCTACATGAGGAATGTTGGCGTGAAAGAGAGGAGGGCACAGAGAAGGGTGGGACGACACATCTTCTTGAGTCATTATCCTTATCTCTTACTTAATTTGAATTCGATTCAAATCAAGAGATAATGATAAGAATGGTAGGCGATTTCTTGATGAGTCATGATTTTTATCTCCTACTTAATTTGAATTTGATTCAAATCAAGATGAGAGGATAAGAAGAAAACAAATCTGAAATTATGAAAAATAATATGTGGTGCCAACCTTATCCCATATGGGTGCTAAGAAAGAGGTTGGCGTGAGAAAGAAATTTGATTTCTTTCTTGGGTGCTACTTTGTGTTTGGTGTTGAAAATATGGGATGCCCCATATTTAATGTGGCATGTAAATGGTGTGGCCATCCTCTAAAACCCTAATTCCCTCTTTCATATAAAAGGATCTAAAAGTTGGATGCCTAGGATAGATGAAAAATAAAGAGAGAAAATTATTTTCTCAAGACGAGCCTCCTCTCTCTTCTTCCTCTTCTTTTCTATCTCTAGAGAGTCTATGAGATTTCAGAAGAAATCATTCCAACCATTAAAGAGGAGTCTTCTACAAGGGAGCTAGCATCTTGATAAAGATACCCACCTCTGATGGGAATGAGTCCTCGAGTGGATACCTGTGAAGGTCAGACATGTACACGGCTAGAGGAACCATTCAGATTCATGATCATCGACTGTGATGTAGTATGACCAGCACAAAGGTATTGAGATCCGATCTTAATATTATTTTATTTCATTTTTAGATTATATGCATGTCGTAGATCTGGGTACAGATAGTTAAAAAATTTGATCTATTGCATGTGGGGTTAAAAGATTTAACCTAGATTTATTTCCGCTGTTGTTTCAAAATTATTTTGAAATCTATACATGCAAGCCTATCCACTTTCTAATAGTAGTATCAGAGCCATTGATTGTTTTTAGACATACATGATCTGATTTTATTTTAGATCTAAAAGTTTGAGATGTTTAAAATCAATCTTATGCCGCTATAAGGTTGTCTAATATAGGATTTACCTCCTATATTGAAAAGTTTGTCCTAGCACAATATTGATCAGTTTTAAAAATTATTTTTAAAATTTTTAAATTAATCTTTTAGATCTAAAAATAGATGTATATAATATATATTTATTCATATTTAAATCTAAAATTAGAATGATTAAAAGTTTGTATCAAACTGCTATAAGGTTGTCTTGATATAGGGTTTACCCCTTATATTGAAAAGGTTGTCCTAGTTTGATGCAAATCGATTTTTAAAAAAAAAAATTAAAATATTTTAATCATTATTTTAGATCTAATTTAGCATGTATGAGATATGTGTAATTCTAGTTTTAGATCTGAAAATTATGTATGTGATATATGTTTTGTAGTTTAGATCTAAAACTACATATATGAGATATATGACTTTAGGCTTAGATCTGAAAAAGTTTCATGATCATAAGCCATTAATGCATGCAATAAAATATTCTAAAAAATATTTTAAAATCTAAAAAATATGTTATTACATGTGAGTATAGATTTAACAAATTAGGTCTAGTGATCAAGCTACAATTAAGATTAATTGATTAGATCAGGTTAGAATCCTTTGTCGATTTTGAGCAGTTGATCGAACCTAATCAATGGTTGGTTAAGATTAGGTCAAAAGAGTTCAAAGTCGAGTTTAGTTATAGTTGGTCGCATCGATTCACTTTTTGATATGAATTGATTGACTCAAGATCAAATTTGGCTCTGTGGTTTGGGCCCAAATCAATAGGCCAATCTGATCGATTCTAATCAACCAATTTGATATCTAAAATAAGTATTTTGATGGTGGTTCTTTAATTAATTTTATTATATGATCTGATCAATTTATTGGTATCTAAAAAAAGCAATAGGAAGACTCCACTCATCTTAACTTATCCAACCATTTTGGAAGATTAAATTTTATATTAAGTTACTTATTGACTCGAGTTCACCTATACTGATTACATTGATCAGATATGAGATATGCTGATTTAAATCAAATTAATTAGACATAAGATGTGCTGATCTAAATTAAATTAATCAGATATGACATGTGCTTATCTGAACCTGTTCGTCAGACATGAGATGTGCTTATCTAAACCTAGTTAGTCAGATATGAGATGTGCTGATCTGAACCAGACCTATCATTTACATGAGATATATGTGACTGCTTAGAAGAAATCTGAACTTAAAACCTCTTCAATAATATTAAATCGAGGAGTCTTCCACCATTGTAGAGTGCCGTGCCCTCTCCAATGTTGATTATACTTGGCTAGATACAGTGAGTCAATTGCATCGGGGGAGAAACAACTACTCTAAATACGGGGTGGAGATGAGGTTAGGCCCAAGATCTGTTAGATGAGAGTCCAATGATGGTTTCACTCACACTCAATGGTGGGTTTGACTTAACTAAGGAATGAGATCAAGATCTGTCAGATAAAGTTTCAAGACTTACAGATCAAGTCTGCTGCAATTTGCTTAAGAAGCATTGGATAAGAATTATCCATTAATTGGTTGACACATTCATCAAGATCTATTAGATGAGGTAGTGTGCCAATCGGTGAGACCGTAGTGTCCACTAGGAATCTTAACTCGTGAAGGAGTTTCTGCTTCCCAATTCGAGGAGTGTTAGAATTCAAAAAATTAGTGGAAGCTCCGTAAAAATAGTGGGAGCTAAGTTTATTTTTAAAATAAACTAAAATCAATTACAAAAGTCTAACTAGAAACTTCTTCTCTCTGTAGAAAATTATTTTTTTTCAGTAGTCTAGCCTGCATCTTAGAAATCAACCAAATGTCAGGTTTCAACTATAAGGATTGGCTAAGGGACTTGAAAGATGTTTTGAGTTTCAAGAATCTAGGTTGTGTCTTAGACCAAAAAATATCAATAAAAATCTTGAAGTGCTCAAGGGACACATCTTTAGAAGATATGTCAAACCTGCTCGTGATTAAGACTAACCTTACGATTTCTTCTACTACCAATTATGCACTTTAATACAAGATCTTAAGGATTGTAGAAGGTTGAGGCTAGGAGAGATGACGTTACGTATAGACAATGGAGTAATAGTTGCTATTATGGCTGTAGGGGCCTATCCTCTTCGATTACCGTTTGATTTCTGTTAGAACTAAGGGACTGTCACTATATGCCTAATGCGAGCAGAAATTTGATTTCTGTTTCATACTTAATACAGAATGATTATGAAATTAGTTTCAATAAGAACCATTGTACCATTTATTTTGAAAATAAAATAGTAGTACATGGTCACTTAATCAACAGTCTCTACCATTTGCATACTGATGCAGATGAGTCAATTAATCTATTCGAGCAAACTGTGAGTGCCATTAGATCTAAAAGATCCAGAGATAAGATTAACCTAAAGTACATATGCCACCTTAGGCTAGGTCATATTGGAAAAGAAAGGATCAACAGACTGATGAAAGATGGTCTTTTAGACTCATTCTCGGATGAGTCACTTTTAGTGTATGGGTCCTGCCTTCAAAAAAAACTGACCAAACTTTTCTTTGTCGGACATGGAGAAAGGACCATTGAAGTACTGACTCTGGTACATACTGATGTATGTGGCCTATTTGATGTACCAGTTAGAGGGGATTATCTCTACTTCATCACCTTTTATCGATGATTTTTCATGATATGGGTACGTATTTCTTATAAGACAAATCTAAAGTCTTTGAAAGGTTCAAAAAATTCTGATCTGAAGTGGAGAAGCAAATTAAAAAATCACTCAAAGTACTTTGATCAGATAGAGTAGAAGAAATACTTGAGTAGAAAACTTCTCGATTATCTCAAAAAAATGATATAGTCTCTCAATGGACTCTATCTGGAATGCCTCAACTCAACAGGATTTCAGAATGAAGAAATTAAATCCTATTGGATATGATTCGATGCATGATGAGCTTCACCGACCTCCCTTTATTTTCTTGGGGACATACCTTAATGACAGTCAATTACTTAATTAATAAATTTTTTTCTAAATCCATTCCTACCATACCATATGAGATATGGTATGGTAAGAAGCTGAATTTTGGTTACCTCAAAATTTGGAGATGCTCAGCCTATATCAAATGACAACAGACGGATAAATTAAAGGCTAGGTCTATGAGAACTCATTTTATAAAATATCCAAAAGAGTTTTTAGGTACTATTTTTATCTCCCGAAGGATCACAATATGATTATGAGCCTGCATGCCAAATTTTTGAAAAAAAATTTTACTCAGGATAAAGGTAATGGGAGGAAAATTCAGTTCAAAGAGAGTATCTCTAAAAAGCAACAAACCATAGAGCCTGTGGAATCCATTCTACCTCGTAGATCCACCAGGATCTTACATTCTTCTGAAAGATACATGGGTATGCTAGCAGAGGATATAGAGAAAATATTTTTTATATATGATATAGACCATATTGATGATCCTAAAATTTATGACGAGATGATGTCAAATATCGACTCCGAGAAATGGTTGGAAGTGATGAAGTCAGAGATTGATTCCATACATACCAATCAGGTCTGAACCTTAGTAGATCCATCAGAAAGAATAGTTCTTATTGGATGTAAATAAATCTTTAAGAGAAAGATCGATTCAGATAAAAAGGTGAAAATCTTTAAAGCGAAGCTTGTGGTCAAAAATTATAGTCTGCATGAAGGCATTAACTATCAGGAGATCTTCTTGTCAGTTGTCATGCTGAAGTCCATTCGAACACTACTTGCTGTTGCAGCAGCTCATGACTTTGAGATATGACAGATAGATATGAAAACTGCCTTCCTGAATGGATATCTTGAGAAAGATATCTATATAGAGTAATCTCTAGATTTCACATCTAGTTATGGAGATCATAAGGTCTGTAAGCTGTAAAGATCCATCTATGGACTAAAACAAGCATCTTGGAGTTAGAATACTTGATTCAATAATGCGATCAAATCGTTTGGAACGAGGAGGAACCATGTGTGTTCAAAAAAATCAATGGGAGGACTGTCACATTCTTCGTATTATATGTGGATGACATCCTCCTAATTAGAAATGACATTCTCATGATGACTTCTGTGAAACTTTGGTTGTCCAAAGAGTTCTCCATGAAAGATCTTAGAAAGGCATTCTATATTTTGATAATAAAGGTCTATAGAGATAGATCTAAGAGAATGCTAGGTTTATCATAGTGACTGTACATAGAGAAAGTGCTAAAGTGATTTAGCATTAAAAACTTTAAGAGGGGTCTATTGTCCTTCAGGCATGGAGTTCATCTCTTCAAAAAGATGTGTCCTAGTACACTTGAGGAGATTCAGTGTATGAGCAAGATCACTTATACTTCGACTATAGGGAGCCTCATGTACATAATGCTACATACTCAACCTGATATTGCTCTTGCTGTGAGTGTCACAAGCAGATATCAGTCGAATCCAGATGAGGAACATTGGATTGCTGTGAAGAATATCCTTTAGTATTTGAGAAGGACTAAAGATCTCTTCTTAGTCTTGGAAAGAGGAGACTTGCGGGTACAGAGATACATAGACTTAGACTTTATATCTGATGTTGATGATAGAAAGTCTACATCAGATTTTATGTTCTTGTGTAATGGTGGTGCGGTTAGCTAAAAAAATTCTAAGCAATCGATTATTGCAAATTCTACTATGGAGGTAGAGTACATCACCGCATCAGAGACTACTAAAGAAAGATTCTAGTATAAAAAATTCATTGCAAAGATAGATGTGATGCCATCAAATGCCGTTCTACTCTTTTGCAATAATAATGGTGCCATAGCGCTCGCTAAGAAATCGAGTTCTCATCAGAAGTCCAATCACATCGAGTGGTGATTTCATCTGATTCGTGAATATCTCGAGAAGAAGTTCGTCGAGGTGTAGAGAGTTGACTCCACAGAGAATGTGGCTAATCCGCTGATCAAGCCGTTGAGCCAACAAATGACTGAAGCTTACCTTGAGAAGATGGAGCTTAGATTTATGGTCAATTGGCTTTAAGTCAAATGAAAGTTTGTTAGATATATGCCCTAGAAGCCGGATTGGCTGACACATATATATATTCTAAAGGCATAACTTTGTAATTGAATTTTGAAATAAATAAAATTTAAATTATTTTTTCATTCATATTGTATTTTGATTGTATCCATGAATCATTCGAGAAATTAACGGATGATGACACATACTCTCAAAAGTTAAAAATTTGAGGCATGTGTCAGTTATGGTTAATTTCTAAATACTTTCGATCGATAGATCGTCTCGAAGACGGTGACTGATCCAGATAGATCAATGCACAGATTGCTTTTCTTCATGAATGGATGAGTCTCGTGTCGACAGTATAAGGATACTAGAGTTAGAGTGCAGATATTTAATAGAGATTAAAAGTACTAAGCATGATTAATATGAGAAGTCACTAGAATGGCTACCCACTCGTCAGTGACCCACTCAAAGTTACAGTGGTGTAGATAGTTCTTTGATCTGCAGTGTCTCAGCTGTTCACAGTGAGATTACTGTAGTTTAACTATACAATCATTTGGTTACCTAGTCATTTGAAATCTTACGGTGTATGTTGGCTACAATAGATCCATTATAGGAATAGGATATGTATTGAGATGGGATCTGCTGATTTTGATAGATAGAGAGAGATCCTGTATAATTTTTGAGACTGAGTCCTAAAATTCATGACCATGATAGGTGAATAATGAAAAAAAATTTTTATAAAGTTTTATATGGATTCGAATCAACTGCATTTGACATATGATGGATGAATGAATTTGATGAGTTATTTTTGACTTGCATCTTATCGGGACCCACGACAGAACAATCGAACTACATGATAACTGTACCTAGAGGTTTATTACTTTTATTTTTCTAGATTGTCACTACATACTGCTAGGTATCACTGATGGATTGTGAGACTCATCGAGTATTGTCTTGATGATCGATGATCCTCGAAGGATAGAGTTAGAATTGTTTCAGTCCATCGAAAGAAATTTCAATGATATTGTGATGGAGATCACAATATATCTCACTACCAATCAGAATAGAACTTATAGGGTCACACACAAAAGAGATTTTTATCTGATCAGATTATTGATTAACGATTATGAATCGTTGAAGGATAAAATCATCAATATGATAGATGATTAATCCTCAACAAAAATTATAATTATATAATTCACTAAGTGTTAGTGAACTATAAGAGAATTAATTAGCAATTGAATTGCTAATTACCTAAATTTAATTGAGCAATGAGCTTCGAATCAAGTCTAATTGAATTGGATTTAGTTTGACTTAGATTGGGTTTGATTACATCAAGTCTAATTGTGAGGGAGACTAATTCCTAATTTGATCAGGACTTAGATTTAATTAATTTTTAATTGGATTAAAAATTTATGGAAGAGATTGGATTTCTAATTTGGTTAGGTTCCTACCTCTTATTTGGATCAAACCAAATCTGATTTACTTTAAATCAAAATAGGAAATCCAGAGTCTCAAAACCCTAGGATTCTCTCCCCTTGCACACCCTTGGGTTTCACGCTGAAAATATTCATGCAAAAAGTGTTTCTGCATGAGGAATGTTGGCATGAAAGAGAGGAGGGCACAGAGAAGGGTGGGACAGCACATTTTCATGAGTCATCATCCTTATCTCTTGTCTAATTTGAATTCGATTCAAATCAAGAGATAATGATAAGAATGGTAGGTAATTTTTTGATGAGTCATGATTCTTATCTCCTACTTAATTTGAATTTGATTCAAATCAAGATGAGAGGATAAGAAAAAAATAAATATGAAATTATAGAAAATAATATGTGGCGCCAACCCTATCCCATATGTGCGCTAAAAAAGAGATGGGCATGAGAAAGAAATCTGATTTCTTTCTCATGCGCTACTTTGTTTTTAGCATTGGAAATATGGGATGCTCCATATATGATGTGGTGTGTAAATGGTGTGGCCATCCTCTAAAACCCTAATTCCCTCTTTACTATAAAAGGGTCCAAAAGTTGGACGCCTAGGATAGATGAAAAATAAAGAGAGAAAATTATTTTCTCAAGACGAGCCTCCTCTCTTCTCCCTCTTCCCTATTCCTCCTCTTCTTCTCCATCTCTAGAGAGTCTGTGAGATTTAAGAAGAAATTATTTCAGTCATCAAAGAGGAGTCTTCTGTAAAGAAGTTAGCACTCCAGTGAAAACATCCACCTCTGATCGGAACAAGTCTTCGTATGGATATCTATGAAGGTCGGACATATGCATGGCTAAAGGAACCATTCAGATCCACGATCATCGACTGTGGTGTAGTATGACCCACGCAAAAATATTGAGATCCGATCTCAATATTATATTATTTTATTTTTAGATTATATGCATGTCGTAGATTTGGACATGGATAGTTAATAGATTTAATATATCGCATGTGAGGTTAAAGGATTTAATCTAGACATGCTTCCACTGTCGTTTCAAAATTATTTTGAAATCTATACATGCAAGCCTATCCGCTTACTAATAATAATATGAGCAATAACTATTATAGATGTACTACGATATTACTTTGATAAATGTCTGGTGCCTGTTCATCATAATTATGAACTATTGATCATAATAATCATTGCAGGGATTATCACTGCTTTCAAAATCCGATAAAACCAAACTTTCAATTGTTATCGGTCTCTATATCGATCACATCGTATGCTATAGGGATAAATCATCATTTGTATCTTTGCAAGTGACACCAAGTTGTACTTCTCCATCCTTGTGCTTTATAAATATTCCATCCATGAAAATTCAAAGCTCTATATTTTTTTATGTGATCCTTAATTGAAGTTTGAAATGAATTAATGAATAGATGGATAAATCAATCTTCATTGGTTTCATACTCCGCTATGCTACTAGGATGGGTCTAAAGAATAGCATTGCAATACCAGCGTATCTAATCATACAATAATGATCTATGATCATAGAGCTCTTTCATAGGTGCCTTCTTCTCATATCATGCTTGATGATATAGTAATTACACACCATATTCTTTCAATTAGCTCACACAATGGTCTTTCTTGAAGTTTTTCTTTCACAATTCTAGAAAGTCAATGCTTCAAAACTTTAGGATGAGACAAGCTTGCAACCCTCCTCTGCATGCATGTTCATTGTTCATTTTTTGTTGCAAATTAACCTTTTTTGATTATTAAGTCGAGAAGCATGAATATGTCATCTACACCCTTTATATGCATATTCTATGATTACATACTAACAATCATTCTTCACACATAAAATTCCTACAGTTTGCGTTGTAGAAAGAAATTGCAAATTGTGTCATGAAGGATTTCTATATCCTTAAACTCCTTATTGACATGTCTTTGGAGTTCTTCCAAGCATTGAAAATATTTCTTCGATTTGGTTCCTCTTCAATTACAGCTTTTGTTTCTTCAATGACTTGACCAAAGTTATATATTTGAGCTGCCAAAGGAGATAAAACAAGATGAGCTATTTTTTGGAGCATTCTTATAATGTAAAAAGATGATTTTTTTTAGCATATGAGCAAACAATTTTGCACTTTTGTAATTAAAATAGATTGCATATATGTAGATCATAATAAGTGCATATAGGCAGCCACTAGACATGCACAGCAAGACTAAGCCAAACACAGAATACCAAATAAAAAGGAGTACAAAGAATTCATGTATTACCATATGAACTATTATTTTAATAGCTTCACTCAAGCCTATAAAATGACAGACAATCATCTCAATTATTACAGCATTTAATTTGGCATATATTTTATTCATATTTCTAACATATTTATTGGCAATGAGCATAACAAATATTCTTGAATTATTTAGAATATAGAATTTTAAATCTATCATTATAGGAGATAGACGTTTATTTCATCTTTTCATCATTTCATCGTAAATACGGTTGAGAGTTATATCTTGTGATATATAAATAAAAACTAAGCTGCTTCTGTCCTTCAAAAATATGATCGTTTGAATATTAGATGAGACCGTATGAAGAGCAAGAATGAAATTTTTATAGGGATTTCTCGTTTTGAAGAATGAAGAGGTGATGACAAGCGATTCCACAGATTTTCTTTTTTGAAATAATAGATGAAAAGAGAATGATGAAATGGCATGGGGAGGATTCTTCTTTTGGGACATTTTTAGACCTGCATGCGTGTAGAACACGTCCATATGCGCTCCTGCTTGGATTCACGGGCTGCGAATCCTGAATTAATGAACCGTTGGTGGTACACAGGGGCATTGTGGGTAATTTAATATTTAACAAATGGTGTTAGAGGCTTTAAGTTATATGATAAATATCCTATAGAGTGGAAATATAAGCCCCGATCAATATTTTCAGGAGCATGATTTAAATAGCACTTGATTATCCGTTATATGTCCGGATCAACAGATTTTTAGGGACCACGAGTTAAATATCGCTTGATTTTTTGCCTCCAAGTCCAACTACTTGTGAAGCGTTTAGTGATGAATTAGTGCTCCGCTGCCGTTCGGCCAACTACCCACACGGCCATATTAAAAATGGAGCACATTTTTTGTAAAATTAACGAGAAATTGTTGATCGTTCTTCTATTTATTTTCTTTTACTATATTGTTATTTTTTAAATACGTACAACTCGAAAGAGACCCCAACTGATATCGAGGAATTGCACCCCTTTCTCGTAACTTGCATGATATTTTGAAGGTCCTGTACATGAGCAACTTCACTTTATTTTGCAGGATGATTCCATCCACTGCTGGAGGCAGAGCAGCCGGAATATGGGCGCATCAACCATTTCCTCTCCAACTATAATATCTACTGCACATCAAAATATTTTTTTCTGCACTAATGGTTCTCCCCCTACTGTTGTTTTGTGACTTCTGGGCGACGACTGATGGGAGAAGTATCTTGATCTCATCTCTTTAATCCTTTATGTTGTTCGGTTGCTTCTCTGGCCTCAGGCATATGGGCCTGTTTTCTGTTCAATTTTTGTTGAACAGAAATTTGATTTGATCGTGATTCAAATATTTTAGAGATATATGGCATTCCAATCTATTTCAATTTCGATTTCATTTTCTATCACAAACCAAATACACTCTTAAATAAACAAACAAACCAGATGCGGCCCTCTTTGACTCATATTCAGAATGAGGTGTCTTTGTATCCAAGAATTCAATGATGCTATAATTTTTATAATAATTTTTGCTAAAATTCTTGTTGATTAAGTTAGTTAGCATTTCTCCACCATATTTGCTTACTTTTGATTGCTATATTAGTAATTATAATCACATAGTTATTTTCATGATTAAGATAATAATTATTATAAAATAGTTATTTATAATTGCAACAAAAAGTAATTAGTTATAACAAAATTGCAATGATATAATTTGTGCGGCAAGTTATTGTTTCAACTAGATGCTACCCTCTTTGACTCAAATTCAGAATGAGGTGTCTTTGTATCCAAGAATTCAATGACGCTATAATTTTTGTAATAATTTTTTTTTTAATTCTCATTGATTAAGTTAGCTAGCATTTCTCCACTATATTTTCTTACTTTTGACTGCTATATTAGTAATTATAATCACGTAGTTATTTTCATGATTAAAATAATAATAGTTATAAAATAGTTATTTATAATTGTAACAGAAGGTAATTAGTTATAACAAAATTGCAATGACATGATTTGTGCAGCAAGTTTTTGTTTAATGAATAAAAATATTTTAGTTGGAATGAAAAAATTAATGAGAAATACCTAATTGAGTTTAAACTTAAAGTAGCTACCCACTTAAGTTTCAAGTAAAAAATTCTCTCCATTTGAAACATAACTTAAAAGCAATTATCCAAATAGGATGAAATGATCAAATTATCCTTATAGTTATAAAACAATACTACAAAGTAATACTATACTATTATAAAACAATACTACATTATAATAAAAGTAATACTACACTATTATAAAGTTATATTATACTATTATAAAGTAATACTGTATTGTTGTAAAGTAATAATACAATAAAGAAATACTATACTATGATAATGTAATACTATCTTATTATAAAAGAATATTACACTAATATAATATAATAAAGCAACACTATATTATTATAAAAGAATATTACATTAATATAATACTATATTACTGTAAAAGAATACTATACTAATATAATGCAATAAAGCAATACTGCATTATTATAAAAAAATATAATACTAATATAATGTAGTACTATCTCATTGTAAAAGAATACTATACTATAATAATGTAATACTGCAGTATTTTAAAGGATATAAAGGTATAAAGATAATTTCATCAAAAATAGATAGTTATTTTTAACTTATGTTTGGAATGGATAGCTACTTTTACATAAAACTCATTTGGAGAGCTGTTTTTAAGTTGAAAATAGATTTATAGAAAGATTCTAACCTTACACCGGTCAGCTTGCCCTATTGACACCTACTTGTGAGATGTGCAAGTTTGAGTTCCACTTACAAGTGGGTAGACAAAGCAGGACCTCAAGCGAGGGTAAACCTAAATACTGGAATGGAGATGGATTCAGATCTAACCTAATTTCAAAATACCTCTGGGCTATTACTTGAAGCTAGCTTTTTATCGTAATTAAGCCCAGCTCAAGCAAGCCCATCTAAGTTTTAGCTAAACCCAAGCAGTTCATAAGTAGCTTAAATAATTAGTGAAAGCTGAAGATTTTCATGTAATATTTATTAAGTACAAAAAAACTATTTATAAATAATAATTAATAATGTATGTAGATCAATATATAGGCATTATTTATTTATTTATACCAGCATTTACATAGCATGATGCATGTTTAGTAACAAAAACAATAAATAAAAATGATAAATAATATTAAATAAATAAATAAAATGAAAATAAAGTTGTTTAAAAGGAAAATAGGGATAAAGCGAAAATAAATTTGTCAAAGAGAAAGTAAGATATGGAGAAAGAAAATTGGGAGATACCATAGAAAATGAGATTTGGATGATATCATTTATTAGTCACATGTTGATATCAAAATCATCAAATTGATGATGTTATATATCAAATTGATGATGTTATATAGCAAAATTTTGTTTGTGAACAAACAATATCTGCTTCATTGGCAAGTTTGACAGAGACAAGGGATCATGTGCTCATTCTAATATGGTATAGATATGCTCTTGATTTAACGGGCTCCAATCGAAATAAGATAGCAAAAGTCATTCATTTAAGAGCCTCTTGGCATTAGGTCAAATTTCAATTCAAGCATATGTTGTTTCTGACCTTTCAATCTGTCCCTGTACGAGGTATTTACCGACAAATAGTTACAGAATTAATTATCTGTATTCATCCGGTATTTATCTCAGAATAGGGCATAGCTGATAAAGTAAATTGGAAGTGGGTTGAACTGCTCGGGTCGGCAAAGCTATAATTTCTTCTTTTTTTTTTCACATACAAATCCTTTTTGTTGTTGCCTAGGGAAGAGGATTTGTGAAGAGTTACATATCAGATTCAGATTTGATTTTGCCACTGCTTATATCTATCCTGGATCCACTATGGATCAAGTATAATCTATCCTCTTAATATCAGATCAAATTAGATACTTGATAGGGAGGAATAAACTTTCGGCCCTAGAATAAAGATAGTAGATGGATGCCAACGTGCTTGGCGACTAGCCTGAGGCCTGCATGTAGACACGCGTTTGTGCCAGCTGCACAGAAGCTGCTCGTTATATTTGCCCATTTATTTCAACCAAGGAGTACATACCTATTTCCTCCTAACACTATTATTGCCGCAGATGGATATATCCCACTTGTTACCAAAATCCACGCAAAGATCTCCAAACTGTTTTCACTCTTTTGTGTGAACCAAGATTGGATTCTCGCAACTCGTGGCCAGCTAAAAGCATAGCTCGATGCCATCATGACCCATGCATCGAGCAGTGGGAACCACACCACACTAGGGGTTGATGGAGGGTTGAGCACTGCTTGCTGCCACCCTGACCAGTTTTACTATTACCCTTCTACAAAGGCGTTAAAAGGAGAAAAGGGATAAAGGGAAGGAAAGGAAAAGCCTACGGACTTTCTGCATTCACCACCAGAGTCAAAGGCATCTTTTCCTTTTTCTCGGACTCCTTTTTGCTCCCTTCCGTTCCTTTTGTGCAGTTCTTTAATATTTGTTTATTATTTGCTATGCATTCCCTCTTTGTTTGTAGTCATATTGATCGATTCTCTGTTTCTGTCATTATTAAGTCCATGACCAGATTGGCACCCTAAGAATAGGAGAAAGAGACTAATGACCTTAGGCCAATATGTATTTCACTTGACCCAACTATATATGCTTATCCTCATCTTTTTTTCTCCAATCTTTTCAATATTAATGGAGGACCTTTTTTCTCTGCTAATTTTTGTTCAAAATAGGCTAACACTAAGCTCTCCGACAGATTCAAAATCAGTCCACAAATACTAACATCTTGTAATTCAGAATAGTCATTTAGCAGATTCGTTCTTCATTCTAGCAATGCACATGAATGAGATATTCCAAAAATCTGCCCATGCTCAATATTGTCTTCGTGTTAAAAATATTCTTGCAGACGCGAGTACATTGCATGACTTCTAGAGGTAACAATCTACCTCATCCAACATTAGAAATCTTGAGGAAAATATATCTGCACAGGTCTCTACCCCTTCTTCCAAGACCACCTTGCGAATGTCGCTGCTTGTCACTTCAGCCAAAATTTTTGGGCGGCTGCTATTTCTAGACTGCTGCCGCATATCATATCTGAAATGTTAAAAAAATAAATTTATTTTGTTAGTTTAATTTACATAATTTGATATTTTGGCAGATATTATATTTCATATATATATATATGAAAACTTTATCATTGGAATAGTTTGGATTCATAAAGGAATGTGATTTTAACCCATACAAATTCATTTCGAGAAAAAGGAGGAGGGGAAACATGACATATTTCACATATTTGTAACTTAATTAAATAAATTTATATATACAATTCCCATTTGATCCACGTCTTATAGTACTAAATTATACCGTTATTAACCATAAAAAGCTGCTTTCTATGATTCAATCAAAGAGAAAAAGAGATAAGTCCTTCAATTTGCTCAACTTGAAGTTTTAAAAAAATATATATAAAAAAAATAAGAAAAGTATGGTTCTAAGTTTTCTAATTAATTTAATAGTTAAATTGACTATAGTTCCTTTACTTATACTAGTGCAGTCTGACCTACAAAGTTCTGGTGGCATTTCTTTTCTAGTCAAAAAAAGATTATGATTTTCTCAAAATAACCATAGCTAGTAAAAATAATAAGTTGGAAAAGCTAAAATGTTTTTAAAGCTAGATTTTAATTTTTCTATCAACTTTGTTTTTGCTTCACCTAATTCTTCAATGACTATGAGTTATGCTTGATCAAAATCTTATTCAAAATGAATTAAAACCACCTAAGCTGATCAATCTTGATGCCCAGATATTATTATAGGCCTTTGTCCACTGCATACAACAAACCCTTTAAAATGAGTTCACCTTTGTAGTACACTTCAAGTGCTTAATTTTGGTGCATGACACATTAAAGACTAATGCTAGATGAGAAATTTATCTTTTAGATGCGATGGATCTTGGTCAAAAATCTTATTCAATTTTATTGAGGTGGTTAGAGGGGTCCACAACAGATCTTGCAATCCTCTTGAATCATCCTATTGAGGTGCTCTGCCACTGATGCAAATGATCTTGAACCCAAATTGCATTTATATAAGTGCTTATCCTAATTATTTAGGATTTTTGTTGAAGGTTATATGTTATTTGAGCATTTTCAATTAGGGATGAAAGTGGTCTGGATATTATATATCCGGATCCGTTTCTATATCCGAATCAATCCAGATATAGAAAGAAGATCTGACTAATATCCGCATCCATATTCATATTCATCAAAGAAAAATAGATATGAATGTGAATAGATAACTATCTGATCTATATCCAAATATCTGAATCTACATATAATCCTATATAATTTTATATGATACTTATTAATTTTTATAAAAAATATACAACTATATAATATATTTTTAACTTGATTTATCATATATTTAGTAATATGTTTGACTTTATAGTCATAAAGTTTAATTATTTAAATTATATCTGTCATTATATTTATACATTCAGTATCCGAATTATATTTGTATCCGTTTAAAATAAATATGGATATAAATTTTTGCATCCAAATAATATCCGGATATATATTTATATTCTTTAGATAAAATAAATATGGATATGAATATGCTGGTATTTGATCCGATTTTAGCCCTATTTCTAATAGAAAGTTTGAACTTTCAAATGTACAATTTAGTACTACCCTAGTATAATAAGTAGCATTTTTTTATCTTCATAAGAATAGAAAATTATCATATTTTGAATTCATTGACATTGTTTGGTTAGCCAATAAGACAAGCATAGGATAGAAATTTTTAAACATATATTGAATTAGGTCTCTCTTATGCACATACTATATAGAATTATCAGGCTTAATTTTTTTATTAAGTTTTTAAAATAGAAAACAGAAATTATGATATAGTACGGCATAATTCTCTTTATTGCAAGTAAAATTATGATAAAATATGCAATATGCATATAGATATATCAGCATATATATATATATATATATATATATATATATATATATATATATATATATATATATATATATATATATATATATATATATGAAACAAATAATCTTCCTACTATTATTACTTAATTCAATCATATTCTATCTATAAATTCTACTAGTTCAAAAGGAAATATAAAATAACTCATGGTACCTCCCTTACATCTTCAATGTCAGCTCATATAAGAATATTTGCTGAATAAAACATGCATAGGTTCCAAACAAAATCTAACTTAATCCATGGTGCATAGCTCCATTATATCTTCAACATAGCTCTGCAATCACTTTTTTGGAAGATGGGGAAGTTATAGTAATAGGACTTGATATACATGTCAGATACTCAACTCAATCTAAAAGCTTAAAACACTAGATTTTGAGCCCAATCATCATTGTATATATTTCTGCTTCTTACTAATTACTCAATGTAGGGCTAAATTTTTTACATGATCCTCAACATTATTGTCAAAATATGATATTCTGGGTATGTACCATAGCAACAATGAAATAAATGCTTATTATCCTTCAGCTTGTCCACCAGAACTCTATCTCTTCCCTGGAACTGAAGGCATACTTATCCCTAATGACACAAAGGAAAGAGGACCAATCATGAATGAGGCTCTACTCCAACTCTAATCCTACCGACTGCGCCTGTTCCACATCTGCACCCCAACTTTAACAAAACATACCTTAAGATTCCCCACAATTCTCATTATACTAATTAATTGGAGACTCTAATGCCCATGCATCAAGTCACCAAAGCTGGGTTACTCAATATCGCGCGTTTTTTTGTCCTATCCTATAAAATAAGAATTAAAAAGAAAAAAAGGTCGTTAGTCTTTCATCTCAGCTCCAAAGAAAAAGCGAAGTAATAAAAGAAGGCCTGTGAAAGTATGGCCTCGACGAGGGAGCGTATGTGTAGTTGTCGAAGGATAGATATATAGGAAGATTGGTCCTACCTTTTTACATGGTGGTTAACTATCAACACATGGTGGAGAAATCATTACACCTTACACCTCTTTCTCTCTTTCTCTCCGTCTCCAATATTATTGTGTGCAGTGTGCCCCTACCCGTCCGTGTATGTGCGCGCGGAGTCAATGGCGGATGATTTATTCCAATCTTCTCATTGTTTGTCCCACCTTCTCCCCACAAGAAAATAGAACAATCCCATATCCACCCTAAACCTTCCCTGTATATTTCTCTTCTTCTCGATTTCTGCTTGCTTCCTTTTCCTGTATTCTTCCTCTCCTTGTTCTTCACATCTAGACTCCTGTTACTCTATGGATACCTTCCCATACCTTCCTTTTCATAGCAATGGTGAGCTGTCATATGGGTTTGTCAAAGGGCTTCTTACAGAGTTCATTGGCATTCTGTCCACCTCCATCAGGGCCAACCTGATATGGAGTGGAGGTAGAAATGGAGGTGGGCAACCTGCCAAGGGAGCTCTGTTGGATTCTCTTTGTAAGACCTATGTGATGAGTGGATTAATCTAACATTCAAGTTCATGTGTTCTCTAAACAGTGGAGAAAGAGATAAAGGTAAGCACAAGTACTCATTAATTGGATCCTTACTGCAGCATCTCTCATTTATTTGCTTTGTTTCCATGGCTGCCATCATGCAATATCATGATGCGTTGCATTGACTATCCATTTTTATGATTGTCCTCGGTTATTATGTTTTTTAACAAAATTATCTGTGGCCAAACTCATAATGCAACTATTCACATACATTACTCTTTCTTTTTTCCATTTTGTTTTTCTAGCGAAGGGACATCCACTGATTCATGCAGGAGTGAGAGGAATGGACGAAGTCATGAAAGTTCAGGTGCTGCTAACAACTGAAGCTTCCTTTCTGCATTTTGCCCCAACCATTGATTGAGAAAATGAAAGGGTCAAAAGTTGCGCTGCAAAAGCCCAGTTTTATTTTTCTTGCCTTTTGGGTTTTCCAGTCTCCAAAACCATATAAAAACAAATTAATATTTAGTTCTTCTGGAATTCTTTCTTTTGGTCCCAAATGCAAAAGCATTCTTGCTTTCTGTCTCCATTGAATCGGGAGACATAACTGGCCTTTCTTTTCTAGCTGCTGCTTCTTCTCTCATCCCGCTCCTCCCTTTTCTCTCTTTTTTTTTTTTTTTTTCTTTTTTTGTTTTTGGAATGAAGCTCCTTCTTTTAATTTTCTTTCAAACGGAAAAAAGAACAAGAGAATATTAATATGGGATCGATGCTTAGATGACCACTTCAACTTTTATAAAATCTAATTCCTGCTACCTTTTTATTTTCTCTTCCTACTTTGTTTCTTAATAGATACTTCACTCGGTTGAGGTTTTCATGCCGTACACTATGGGCTTTCAGAGAAAGGAAAGAGACGATGGTAATACATCGAGACATGTATCCCTCATCGATGTTACTAAATAAATTAATACGGTAAGTAGAATACACTCACGAATCCTCCTATAAATATTGCGCATCTTGAGAAAAGATACCTCAGAGATATCTTGATCTCCCCGCATCCAAAGAGGAGCAATCACAATTGGAAGGTACAAAAATATTAGTTTAAATTGCTGCTTGAGCTTGCTGCAGAAATTTTTAATTTCAAATATTGCAAATTAGTTCTAAAAGCTGCGAAAAAAAAAATATTTAAGTTCAGCCCTACCACTAATGAAACAGTTCATAAAATTATCATTTAATTAGCATCACACCTACACATGTACGCATGCAATAAATTGCCTGAATACAATATGCCACAAATTTGCATGAATAGGAAAGTAGGGTTCACTGTACTGGAAGGGATAAATGTTTCAAGTCTTGCACTCGCTTAAGGTGTGTTCGGTTATAAGGAAAAATGAAAGAAACTTGTTTTCTCATTAATATCTAAATTTCTACTTGTTTGCTCCATTATTTAGAATTTTATAACTAAATTTCCAAAAAAAAATTCTTTCTGTGAAAATTTTATTTTTTTCGTTTATAATTTTTTTAACCAAACAACCCTTTTAAATTTTCATAACTTATGACCTAATGTTAGTCGACCTCAAGTTTGCAATTACTATGCAGTGGATTCAAGTTTGGTTATTCTTGGTCTTTTATCATTGTCCAAATTCTCCATCTGATATCTCTGTTTCTATTTTCTTCTCGATGTTACAATGGAGGGTGCAAGTTCTATGCTGCACACTCTAATGATGACTTGTGTAATATTCTAACTCCAGACTCTTTAGATGGTGAACAGCCTTAAACAAAGACTGTTCATCTAGCTGTAAATATTATTTCTTCAACAATAAAATCTGGATGGCTTTTGCCCCTTTTCTACTCAAAAAAAAAACTTAAGACCTAATGTATGTCTTTTCTCCATCAAAGAATGAAAGCTACGTGAACAAATTCACAAGGCGTGAAAGAAGCACCAAGGATCACGCGGAAATCGAAATGTAACCGGGCAAGAGAAAAGCTATCATTTCTGGCCCTTTGTTTATGCTCGGGTGGTCAAAGGAGCGTGCATGGCTTGGTCGAAGCACGGGGATACTTTGTGGTCAAAACCTCATGGCCTCTTTGTCGCTGTGTAGTCTGGACCATCTAGGTTTTGGTCCTTCTGGATACAAAATCCAGGCTTTGATATGAAGCAACCAAACTTTACAAGACAGCGCAAGCTGATTCTGATTCATTGTATACCACATTTAGATGCATAATAAATTGCTAGGCCAATCATGTCGAGGTAAAGAACAACAACTTGTCTCTAGCTCTATGTATTTCCAAAGTTTCAATCCAGCCTAAAGAGGAGAAAGTTGCCAGCGGAAAGAAAACTTTCATGTTAAGACATTACAGTTTGATGTGTTAAAGATAGATATCATCCTTCAATATGTTTATCTATTGTGCATTTTTGTACCTTCCCAATATAAAAAACCAAAGTTATAAATCATCTGCAATTTTTTTACTTTTCTAATAATTCCAATTAAGAACAAAATCTTTATGATGTTCATGCTCCTATAATCTACCAGACTTAATGGTGACATGCTTTTGAGGTTCTTAGGTTATGTTTCGTTGCTGGTTAGAAGGGTGGATAATTTAAAGTTATCTAGTCAACCCGCCAAACATCACTAAATCATCCAAAAGTAGTGGATAAATTTATTTGATCAAAGATCCACATAAGACTATTTCAAAAGAAGATGAGATAAAAGTAACTATGTAAGCTCCTTTGTTCTTTTTCCTCTTAGCTTTTTCACAACTTTATTCCATTAACCATGGGACCATCAAACAAACAGCGAATAATTTTTTTGCTATTAAGAGGCATTCAAATGCATTCTCAATCAACCATAAAATGGACATATTTCTCTCCACACAATTTGTATCTTTCAAATGCTTTTTCTTTTCTTTTCCTTTTTTTTTTTTCCTTTAATATGCTATCATTTTCATGGTCCTTGCTTCGAATTCTTTTATGCAAATGTCCCCACCTTAGAATGTGCTCTCTGGATTACTTTTGCTTTTGTCAGAAGGATTTATCCTGCAACAGGACCACTAAAAATAGCCAAGTGCATCGAGGCAGAATTCGCTGCGTGGCCTCTTCCATGGCTGACACAAGATTGGTCCATGTCGGTGCAAGGTGTGTGGGGGGCATGGGACAAAAGATCGTAGCCTTAACTTGCAAAGCCCCACCGGCCGAGTACGTACACATACCTCAGTACTGCGTTACGTTGGCGTGGCAGAGATGGTCCATCCTTTTAATCTTAAGTTCGGAAGCAAAAGCTTATAGGTTCAAGCATTACACGAGTTAGGCGGACTAAATTGGGGAGCGCGGTTAATAATTCTTTGCAGTACGTAGCAGTCTCCATGCCCTGAGTTGTAAAAGATTCTTACCATCGAATTATGTAAAGAATTTTAATAGAACGAACAAATATTTTGGTGAGGTTTCTCTTGATCAAGTTTGCAGCCGGTGGGAGGAATTTTCAACAACGAGCAACGTAATCTATTTTGGTGAAAGATCTGTTTGGATTTTTCTACAGAATTAGACTGAAAATTCTGTAAGATTTATGCATTGGAGCAGCACAACCGACGAGATCACAGGTTATACGCTGTATTCCTAAAATATCCATAAATAACTTTGGAGTGAATGGATATAATCTATTATTTGTAAAAACCTACATATTCACCTAGGAAAATTATCCAAAAGATGTTATTTGGATTCTTTGATCTCGTGTACGTATCGAAGATCAATTCATAAATAGTCAATGCAGAGCTAAATACATCCTCGTGTGGGTTTTATAGGGTAGATGCAGAAGGATCATGTAGATCCTCATCTTTATTCTACTTGTTTGATATACTTTCTCAACTTTTTTTTTGTAATCCCATATTGATCTCACCATGATGATTCTAAAGGATTGTCTACATGTGACTGATTTCTCTTGCCACCAAAAACAAAAGGACGAAAGTATCGTTAAGACTCCAAACCCAAGGTCCAATCCAATGTTTCTCATCCCCATGCAAGCTCTCCGCTGCTTTCAGAACTCTTGATGCCTGAACTGGTGTTAAACAATACTCCTGATGCCTGAACTGGTGTTAAACAATACTCCTGATGCCTGAACTGGAGTCAACAATACCTTTGATGCCCGAACTGGTGTTAAACAATACCATATGGACGATCTCGAATGATCTAGAATATAACTCCAGTCCAGAAAAAACAGAAGAGAACCCCAGGCAGCAGGGCCTGTCCTTGCTAGAATCAAACCCTCGGTTCCGAATGGGAGGAAGATATCATAAATTGACAACTCTGAGCTTATGTGAACACCGTGGGAGATTACATGTCCACCGCCAAGACTACATTTCTCAGCACCTCTTTGCGGGTCATATTTCCCAATGTATCTACCATATAAGGGAAGGGGTGCTCAAAAGCACAGCAACACCATCCCAGGAATCACTAGCAGGATCCGTCTCTGGCAGAAGTAGAAAAATAGAACTTGAGTACTCCCCAAAGATCAGGACCTTTCTTTTGTCATCTTTCAGCTTTGAGCAGTCTAAAGACCAAGCGCAAATATCTCTTCAGAATATGTAATCAATATTCAAAGCATCAGCTTGATCAACACTTGCATCCCACAAAATGAAAATAATTTAATATGAAATGAAAATCTTAACCTGATAGAGCATTTACAAGATCATGCATATACAGTGCCATCAACTTTTGGAGATCATTTATCTCAAACAAAGATAAAGGAGACTAGAAAACCTCAAGAGAGTAACAGTACTATTTTCAGAGAAAAAGTGGGGGGAACCACCTCACATTTCAGTAGGGAGATGAAAGGACATTAAAGGAGCAACAGCTTATCTACAGACAAAGATTCAAGAAATCACTAAGTGATATCACCTGTTAAAATCTATGATCGCATGGTTGGTTCTTATATGCTATCAGTTAGCATCATGACTGGGTGATCCAGGAACAAACAAAAGCCACTTTCTGTGGCTTGATAACTGTCAGGTACTTGGGCATGTCTTTTCTGCGACTGGAAGTTCATATAAACATGATCCTCTTAAGAGGTACAGTTGCTGACTACCAAAAAATTAAAAAGAAGTATCCTTGAACATCAATTAGATTCCAAATGCAACAACTTTCTTTACAACCAACTGTTCAGTTTCAGTCATAATAGGTAGCACGGACATATACAGGATGGTCACTTCCAATGGAGAATTAAGAAAAGCCTGAATCATGTTATTTCTATACAGGAATAAGTGACCAACCTGACAAGCACCAGCTTACGCCTCTTCCTCAATGCTTTCCATTGGATGAATTTTGTACTGACCCATCTCTTGCTAAGTGCATTCTACTGGATTTGTTTCTTCACAATTCAGTCCCTTTCAGGGGCATCTCCTGCATCTCTCCTTGCACTCAGGTTTCTGGTATACAACCGCACCCTCTCCACCTCACCAGATATGAATTTTCCCTCTTTATCATCATGCTGTCCTCGGAGGTTGATCTTACTTACAGAAGGATGTGCTCTTCCCGGGCTTCCAATCACTGGAGTGGAAGAACAAAGTGTAGGTGTGGCAAATGGAGAGGCATAGGGGGTGTTCTGGATAGAGAAGGGGCTAGGCGAGATCCTTTTTTGAATGGGCAGTCCTCCAAGCCCTCGATTAAATATAGAAACAGATTCTGCAGCCGCACATCTCTTTGTTGCATCATCCACAAAAATTAGATCATCTATCCTTGCCATTATGTTAAATGCCAAGCTCTCCATGACCCTTGAGTAACTCTCAAGGATTGATTGCCCCACATCCTACAAAACAATTTTAAACCAGAAAAAAAGGGAACATTATGTGCTGTTGATTCAAATAATCTACTGATAGTCAAAACCCATGCTGTTAACCAAGATACACATGCCCAGTTAGAAGGGATCTCCTAGTACGACCCATCCAAAATTGGTTGATTGCTTGAATGTTTTAGAGAAAGTGCACATAAATTAAGCTGAAGATTGAGAAATTTAACTTCTGAAACTCCATGGAAATCTTTTTCCTTTTTCCATTGATTAGTCATTATACCATTTAGTATAACAAGAATGTCTACCAAAAGGACATATGGCAAAATATAGATCAGAGAGAATAAATATAGTTCAGAGAGAATACGAGAACAACCTTATTGTACTGAATCTTGTACATATCTAAAACAGTCTGTGGGAGACCAGGGTACCGAATTCTCAAGCTCTGCAAAAGACACTCAGCTCGTTGTGCAAGAAACTGACTTCTTTCATAATCACTTACTAGACCCTTGACCTTCCCACCCCATGACGACTTCTTTGCTTTTGATTGAGGATTTCCTTTGTGGCCTTTCAACCTCCAAACATGTATGGCTGCCTCAAATCTGTTTGCTACTTCCAGAGTATGATGCTCAGACGACAGGTCCAAGCAATCCAGGAGACATTCTGGTGAAAATTGATCAGCTGTTATATAGCGGTAGATGATCTCACCTAAACAGGATTTTCCATTCTGCAGGTACATGAAATAGAAAAGGCTCAGTCTGATCAGTAATAAACCCACTTGAACTGCTTGCCAGTTACCATCCTTTTTGAAACTTATAAAGATAATTCATAATTTTACGAAGATACACTTGATTGAAATGTTGGTAAGAATTATGAGATAGAAGAAAATTTAGGAAAAAAGCATGTTTTTAGAAGGCATATGTGCATTACGTGGCTATCACAAACCAGATCATCAAAAACAATAGGAGCGTTCCTAGGTGTTTTTCTCTTTAGAAGTTATAAAATTGCTAGTATGGCGAACTTAAAAGAAACCAAAAATCTAAAACTAGTGTTCCTTTTCTTTTTTGTAAGCAGTTCATAAATAACATAAGGATGTTTCTAAGTCAGTACACATGTCAGTTCCCTAGATGTCCATGATACAAACGTCTGGCTCGCTTTCCTCACTAAAGCTGAATGCACATACACAAGATCACACACCCACACAGGCATCTGCATGCACATGCACATCCACCTATGCAGGCACAATCTCTCATCCACACAAAAGAGAAAAGAAGAAATTTAACAGCAATTATCAAAGTCAGTTCACATCATTTTTGCAGGATAACTTTCTCAAACAGGATACTTTCGTGTCTTCTTAGAACCAGACATGCCAAAACTAATCCATATTAAAGCCAAAATGAGAGCAAACTATTTTTGCTTCAGTGTATGTTGTCTCCTTCATTACTTGGGAAAAAAAATATTGCTGATGCATGGCAGAGGAGAAAAAACAGCTAGCAAATTCTGTATATAATTAAGAATGAAAATAGCCAACATTTGAACAAGATGGAGAAAGATGCAAGAAAGAGTTGAATTTGACCAACAGAGATAAGGAAAACCAAGATTCTGTAAAAACCAGTTTCAGACAGGAGCGAACATGCAAACAAGAAATCTAATGTGACTGGGATGAACAATGTCCTTTTTTAAAAAGAAAAAAAAGGAAAAAACAATCAACTAAAATTTCAGAACACTGTGAACACTGAGTTGCATGCCAACTCTCTAAAGATGATGATTTTAGGAAACAAAGAATTATTTGCCAATGCACAAACAGGGTGTTAAATTATTCTCTTTCTGATCCATTTGGGCACCCAACTTTTAACTCTGAGTAACAATTGGTGACTTGAATGCTGACAATCAGCAAAAAGCTGGCCTAGATTCAGAAATAATGAAAGGTTTTACTCATGAATGAAAATGATTTAGAATGATAGGAGTTCCCTGTGGAGGCCACGACACTAGATTCCTCCCTTTTTTTCTAATGATATATGATGATTTTATTCCTCTAACAGATTAAAGTCTCACCTGTCAGCCATTCTCCCCATAGCCACAAGAATTGTGACCTTGTTAATTAAATTCTTAACTCATTTAGAGACCATAGAGCCCATAATTTAGTTTTCATGATATTAATAACACCAACTGGCTTCCCAGTGAACTATCTGGTTCTACAAGATTAAGCTATATTTCAAGTTTTCTACCTTATATTTCATCAGAAACCTTGAATGGTGCTTTTCCTTTGTCTTCTAATTATATTTACATATTCTGATGCATTTATTTTTGATCTTCATGCAATTTTGGTGATCAAAGGTCCTCATATTGGGGCTTCTCTGGTATTATGTGCCCTAGCTCACCCTTTAATCATAATCCATTTACCATTGTTGTATGAATGTTATTTAAGCTTTTCTTAGCATCTTAGTTGTCCCTTTCTGTGGGGACACACTTGGGTCTGGCCAGTGCATTGCCAGCTTGACTTAACCTGTATTTTGATGAGCTGAACCAAGCAAGTTACTGTTGAATCATGCTGAGCTTGGACTGTCATCCTGTGAACCTGATTGCTATTCTCAACCTAGCCAAACACAGCCCCACCCCAACCCCTCGCAGGTGCCCACAAAAAGAGAAAAAGGTATGCATGCATTGAATCGTAATCTAGGTGTTAACAAACAAAGGCTATAGTACAACAAATGAAACTCACGTGTTACTCGAATTCCATGCAAGGAGTTTATAGATGTACTTATTCAATTTCTTAGTCTCTCTAAATAAAATAAAAACTAGCCATTTCATAAAACAGCTTGGACTGCGACCGGTTGGTTTGAGTTGAAATCAGCCATAGCTTGCCCAAAGGATGACTTGGGCGAACCCTTGTTTGGCTACGGCAGTGGACCATACTAGGATTGCGGCTAGTGGGGCTAAGATTGGGCTGGTCTGCCTTGCCTCAGGCCTTCATCAGTGTGGGCCAATCTAGTACACAGCCCAACCCCTTCAATGTCCACATGTACCTTTTGGAGATTATTCACCCATTCTAGGTTACAAAACTTTCATCTTAGATTCTTAGCACAGCTGGTATTTAGAAATTGGTATTCTCTCTTTCAAGTTCCATACCTTTCTCTAGAGGCCCTGATACACTTTACTGCCCTTAGTTGTGATGATGGTCCACAAGTGGAACAAAGATTCTGCCCTGATCCGAACCTCAGTAGGACCAAATATCACCAACTAAAAGGTGATCTGCAAGTAATATTTGGTTTCAGCTGTGAGCATTACTTCTTAGTCCATTGTTCCTTAAATTCACATGTAGCTTTATCAGTACTCATGTCAAGGCAAATCTATACATAGCAAGCATGAAAGGTTGGCTCATCAAGGAATTCCTCTAGATATTCGATAGCTCCATATCATGATAATGGGCAATTTACCAAGAAACCTCCTATTTGCACCTCATCTATTCCTACAAATTGGCATTGTTGGGATAGCAAATGTGAACTTATATTAGTTTTTACTTCCAAGAAAGTAGGTTATTAAAGTAAACATCTCTGAACAATCAAACACTAGCACCCCGCTATCTACAGGTTTGCTAATTGTAATAAGTGCTAATAAGTTCTGATAGTTTTTTTTTTTTTTTTGCCTCATCCTCTTCCAATACTACTTTTGTTATTTACAATAAGCTCCTTTTTTACTCCTGAAAGGCTTCTAATAGCTCCAGACAAAACATGTACTTGCTACAAATAAGCATCATTAATGCCATTTTTCCACCATCCTGGTTGCATGTGTTGTAGTTGTATTCTAAGATTGTTATCTCATAGCTTGACCACATTCATTAACTGTTGAAGCCACCTTTTCTACTTACTAGTCCTTTTGCAATAGTTATAGTTCCTCCCTCATGTCATTTGGGCCTTTGGATTTTGACATGTCTTAGAAGAAGCCTATTATGCATCTACAATGGCTCATTGCTCATCTTTTCCTTCCCAGCCTTGTGTTTCATTTTAGTCAATTTCTAGCACTTTCTAATTTGAAGTCAGTCCTAACCCATAACTTGACATTCACAAATTCATTTTCTACTATCTAGTTAGAAACTAAACATTGCTGTCAGAGTCATATCTTAATCTTCTTGATATGAGTCTGTTATGAAGATAATTGAGATTCCACATAGGACTACTTGGTTTACTACATAAGCCTCTTTGTATACGGGGTAATGCTGCATACATCTGACCCTCCCTAGACCCCACCCTTCTTTTTTACCTTCCTAAAACCCAGTAAACATATCTCTTTTCTACTGATTATATTACCGAATAGCTGGCTATACTCACTTGTATATCCTTTGTTCTGACCCAAACTAACTCTTGGATATGGATATCTTCGATTATACATTCTTGAGCAAGGAGGATAGTGATGTGATGAGGTTTATATACAAGAGATAAAGAGTTCTCATATTTCCAGATTCCTTAAGCAACCTCCAATTGCATTCTTCATACTCCACATGTGCCTTTTCCAGCAACACCCTTGATGACCATGTCATTCTTGAAAATAATCCTTCTAATAAGCCTTCGTCCTCTCTTTCTCCATCACCCTTCTACTTCTTTGGGCCATCTTTTTCTCCTTGTTACATGAACTGACCACCAAATTGCACATCTATGATATGCCTAATGTGGATTCAATTTCCACCATCATTTGTCTGGATAACATTCTTGGCCTTCATCTACTTCTAAAACCACTTCTACCTTCCATATGATTGCCATTGACAAGAAAGAAGTATAACAGAAAAATATGTAACAATATAAATATGCCAGCCCAAATGCAGCACTTACCTTGTAAAGATTCAACATATGCAAATACATCCATTAATAAAAATCACTGAATTGCAGGCCTCATCTACGTCACTAAGTAGTAGTGGACTAAAATTTAAATCCAAATGTTACAAACTAGAAACATGCTTGTTAGCACACTTCATCGAGATTCAGATATATCCAATTGTTTTATCCTATATAGTTTCCAATTAAGCAGATTCAAAGTTGTATCAGAAGTCATAATTTACATATTTATACCTTTGGCAATGTCTCCAAGTAGACATAAGGGATTTCCATTTCGGCAAGCACCCCACTGTTGATTGCCATAGCCGCCTTGAGTATCTGATTTGCACAATCCCTACACTGCTGCAATTTCTTCCTGGCATCCTCAGACAGACCATTTGGCAGGACCCGTGGGCATGGGAGCCACCATTTCTCTTCCTGCCTCATAGACGGCCTCCCAAACGAAGAAGGGTATGCCCCACTTCCATCCTCATCAGCATCGGCAACCAGGATCCCCCGATCGACATACCAGAACTCAGTCTCCCGGAACCCATCCAGCATCCCAAGAAGCATCGCATCGAGCTTTCTGAGCGCCGGGAGGTTCATGTAGAGATCGGTGCGGGGACGAGGGACCATCACCTCAAAGGTCCCCCCGCCGGGAAATTCTTGGAGAGAAGGGACGAGTTCCACTATGGAATCACTCACACATAAAAGCCATTCCATCTCCCGGCGCCACATTGCCTTCTTCTGTGCCGCCAGCGGCTCCAGCCTCCACAGCTCCCCAAACACGGTAGCTGAACTCAATTTCCCCAAAAAAAGTCAACAAAGATCACAAAAAATGAAAAAAAAAAAAACAGAGGAAAAAAAGAGAAATTTATGTCACCAGAGAGATTTGTGATGGCATTTGAGATCGCAAGCGCCGTGCAAACCCCTTTTCCGCCGCCGGACATGTCTTCACCGAGAAGAAGCTTCGCAAATCGCTCCTTCATCATCTCCACTTCTGGAGAAAAATTAATCCATCAATTAATAAAAATGAGAACAACGACAGCAAAAATGCAGTGGATCTTCTTCCGGATCTCAAACTAGATGCGATTATTTTGGTTCTTTAAACCCAAAAAAAATGCACATTGCTCATTTTGAGAGAGAAAAATTAGGAAAATATAGACAACGAACCAGAAAAGTCCGTCTCCCGCTTCTCTAGCTTCGCGTCCCAGAACACCACATCCCCACCGGGCATCAGCGCCCGGGCCGCCACCGCGGCGGCGGTGGCTGCCCGGGGCTTCTCTCCCGCCGGCGCCGCGGCCAGCGGCGAGGACGCGAAGGAGCTGGACGCCCCGGCGGCCGATGAAGAGGCGCCACCGGCACCGCCGCCGCCGCGGTACCTCCGGCCGGAGAAATCACTAGAACTCTCCGACTCACTCACATCCGCGCTCGGGCTGTAGCTCCCGCACCGCTCGTCCGACGCCTCCGAGGACACGCTCCCCATTCCCCCACCCGAAAACCCTAGCCCTGTAAACCCGATCCAGTTTACCGCCGGCTGCTGAGATCAGTGATCCTTCCCGCTCGTTTCCGCCGTGGACGTCTCGGATCGTATCTCGTACAAGGTAGGCCTTCGGACCGCGACAGTGGGCAAAAGGAGTAAAGGACTGAACTAGAGAGAGAAAGTAGAGTTACAAGGGAAGCAGAAGAAGAAGAAGGCGCCAACCAACTGCTCTATTTCTCTCTAACCCTCTCTCTCTCTAAAACTCTCTGTCTCTTTCTCTCTCTAAGATTCTCTCTCCATCGGCCTTCCATCTTCGTTTCTGCTGGAAAAGCAAAAGAGCAAACGCTTGCAGGCGGCTTCTTTCCTTTCCGTATCACCAGCCCGACATGACGCGCTCTTTCTTTAATGTTAAATTTTCTTTTTCCTTTTTACAGTTTTACCCTTGATTCCTTGTGGTGGGGCCCAGTGTTACTGTGGCTGGATCATCCGACACGTCAGAGAAAAATGTCAACGTGGACGTCGGATCTCGGCCGGTCGGACCACGACGCTTCTGAACGCCACGTAAGTGCACCGGTAATAGGATTGTTATACATAGTACGTTTTGGGCAAGTCCTGTTTGTTGTGGGGCCCGTTTTCTGGGAGTGGGGTATATCTTGCGGGTGTCGTTTGGGTGTCCGTGGATTTTAAAGAGTACGATCGTGGGACGTGTGTTCGACCCGTAGGTTCAGGACGAACACCGGACAAGCGGGATGCCGCCGAAAGAGACGGTTCCATCTGTTTGCCGTGAGAAAAATGTTACGAAGCCCAATAAGGTGACCAACCCATTCCTCAAGATAAGCTTGGCTTGATAATTTTTACATCAACGCACTTTTACTTTCCCTTTTGTTTGATAGAAAGGAAATCAAAACTTAAAAAAAAAAAAAATTTAAGATTGGACCAGAGATCCAATTCTCGATCACCGATGGTGTATATGTATGCATTCATCATTGGCTTAATAAGAATAGGATAGAACATTCAACTATAAACTATCACCTAATACATCAATATTGTGATTGTAAATTGAACCTCTCAAATTCAATCTCAGCTCAATTGTATCGCATTGAATACACAAATCGGTCCAATTCTGGGGCCATCACTGAGAAACCTTTTGTGCACGCTTCACCTAGGTGAAACTGTGGGGCTGCGTAGTTTGGCAGTCACCAACTCCGTCTGAGCAATTAAAATCCCTTAAAATAAGTTAACCACAAAAGAAAAGCAAAATGACGGTTTTGACCACGATGTGACGCACGAGGCTACACTAGCTCCGGTGGTAGAGTGTAAACGGCGTACGCGCTTTACGGAACAGTGGGGCTGGTTCGTACTTTCAATAAAATATAGGGGCGTTTTAGGTAGTAACTGTTACAGCGTGACGGAATCATGGCAGGGAACATTTTGATGACCGCCTCAGTAGATCGATGAGCTGTACATTGTAATTCTGATACCGTAGACTCGAAGCATGCGATAATGATTTAGCACACTCAAAATTATATACAAATCGGCAAAGGCACGTACCGTTCTTTATAGGGAAAAATTATTGAACACAATGATTCAATTTATATTTAATAAATGGAGATCTGATCAGAGTATGATTGCAGGAGGAGAGGGGCTGCTTGACATCACGAGAAGGATGCATTAGAGTTTGGTAGATAACAACATACATGGCCGGTTTCATCCAAATCTTGATGCGTTTCCTTGCAAGCATTGAGTTTGTTGTTATCATACATATATATATCCTGGGATGTTGGTCTCTTGCGTGGTGTCATTTGTCACCATCCAATGGTGATCAGGGGGTTGCATGAGATAAGAAGGGCGACCTAATTGGTGGTGACCCAATCATTCGCTCGGGATTGAGATGAGCAGTACTCCTATTGTTGCTATTATTTATAATAATAATTAGATAGAGGGATGAAGATTAGATTATCGATCTCCAATGTGTCATTGTGGTTGCATCCATATTTATAATATATGGCATCTATTTGCACAATTCAATGGCTAATCAACTTAAACAAATCAAAATATGATGATTGTTACAGCCAAAAGAATGCATGCATTTGCACAGTAATAGTTCTGGCTTTTTTTTTTTGTAAAATAATTCTCCAAATAAATTTACATAATAAGCATCAATATGATTTTACTATCTATCTGTCAATATGAAACTTTCTCATGTTGACTGACATGGTAAAATCATAATAATATAGCAATTTTTTTTTTGTTTGTAAATAGATCTTTAATGTCTCTGCCTAGCATAAATATATTCATAAAAATCAGAAAAATAAAATATCTAAAATTTAGAAAAAATAATTATTGCAGCAGTCAACAAAATATAATCCCAATATAATTGACTATAATAATACAATGTCCAAAGACAAAACAAAACTATTGAACAAATCAATTTCGATAATTATTACATAGTCGCAGAAAATTCTTGATCCAACAAGAAGAGTAGAAACTAGGAAGAAGATCGAGCTTGCTATGAACTAAAAGTGTCTCAGACAAGAAAAAACTAAAATCAACAATTAGTTTAGCAATAAAATTGGTCTGGGTTAAATCTCAAGAAAAGATAAAGAAATAGTCATCAATCATTCCCGAAGCCACATGGGGCGCTAGAATCCATGGCTTTTGGGCTTTGACTGATGGTTTTCGATCAACGATTCGCAAGGAATATTGGGCAGTGATTGATGTAAAAAATAGTTGTGGTGCATAGATGCCTAGTCTGCCAGGCCTCAATGACTTGTCTTCACAAAATAATAACTTGTGCAGAGCTGGAAGCATGTCACTTATCTTTCATTTACCATTGGCAAACATTCAGTTTATAAGTCAATCTATAGACAATAGCATATTGAAGAATGAAATAAAAAGAGGATCAAGTGGATGCCTAAGTAGGATTTGCACAGTGAGTTCTCACAGAAGAGGCAGGACACTCAGAGAGTCTGGATGATAAATTCGTTAACTTTATGGGGCAATAAAACTATTTATTATGGGATTGCGATGAATGTTAGCTCCCTTCTAGATGGTTATGAGAGGTGAGATGCGTCCACCTCTTTTTGGCCGATAGACCTTAATGCACATTTAAATCCCTGGATCTATATATCTCAAGCCATAAGCTCATAAATAAAATACAATCAAGCACATATATTAGCATGGGCCACACCCGGACAGGCCTTTAGATGGATTAATACAACGAAGTTTTCATAACATTGAATGCTAGATGGAGAGGAAAAAAAGTAGTGCTAGAAGGGGTTCCAATTTTGTTTCACACAGTGATACTTTCTCCAATCATTATCTCGGTTGTTATAAACGCGGTCACCAACTCATCATGCTTTGGCCTGGCTTCATACTGGAATGGTGGATGGGTAGGTTTTATTTAATGTAAGTCAAATCTTAACCCATTTACGATTGGCAACTGGAGGATGTTAGAACATCACAATTGCAGCTAGTCCATTTTCTCTAACATTTTCTTTGATTCGATCGTACCAAGTCGAATCAGCATGACATGGTCAAGTTATTCATGTAAACTTTAGAAGAAGCAATCATGCTATTGATTGCCCTCGGATCCGGTCCTAGTCAGGAGTCAGTCCATAAGGGTTCGTGGTCCAACTTTTGCTGGAAGCCTTTGAGAGGTTTAGAACTCAAAAGACTGAAGCAAAAAGAAATTGCGTAAATCCTATAGAAGTTTCAAGGCCACTGAATACCAAGAAGAGCACATGGTTAGGAACTGGGAGAGTGGCGTCGGCAGCCACTTTTTCTTTATGCATGGATGCATATATTCTTGGGAGATCCAAGGAAAAAATTATTAGGTAGACTTAGTTTACAATAATATTGTAGACTAAGCCCATAAAAAAATATTAGAACAGTATTTTGAGATGGCTAAATAGGTGTTTTAAGATGGTTGTGGCTGCGGTGACATTTTTTTCATTGGCCTAATCTATAATATTTAACGTAGACTAAGTCTATACAATTTCTCCATCCCCAGGCTGTGAATTTTTTCGTGCAAGGCTGCCGCCCAAGAGCACGTTACTTGATTTAAAATAGTTCATAGAAATTCTACAGATCCGCCTCGTGAAGTGGCCCGGAAATATTACTTGGTGGGCAATGGGCGAGTGGAAAGGTTTGCCCGCCACTTGAATTCGAACTTGATGAGACGAACATTACATGAGCATCTCTCAGAAAAACTAGTCGGGTCCTTTCAGCACGTCATTGCTATGCCAGTATCTAACTTTCCCTGTGGATCTTTCATGGCAGCATTTCTTGGCGCTCAAGTGCTTCAAAATCCAAATTCAAGCTTAAAAAGTGCTATTACATCTACTTTTTGTGGGAACAAAACAGTAGTTCTGTTGATGTGGAGCCATTTGCCAAAGCATCATTTTTTTTTCTTTCTTCTTTTTTTTCTTTTTGTCATCGTCGTTCCTACAGAACACATTTGTAGATCTTATAATCCTTGCATCTTCAATGAGCCAATATATTTAGCTAGATAAAGCATGCAATATTTGCAGGCTTGTAGCACAACCGAAGGACATGTTTAGCCAATTCATCTAGCTGTTGCATTCATGTTTTGAATTTGTTTCCCTCCTCCCATAATGCTATGCGTGAAATATTGGTTAGTTTGCACAAGCACTAGGGAATCAAAGGATGTGTCACATTCTTCAGCATCAGCATAAATTCTTAGCTACACTGGAAAACTTATATCATGCTAGCCGATGAAATCTTAATTAAGATCTATTCATGGCTATTAGATGTAACCATTTTGTGATGCTAGCTTCATCCAAAAACTGGGAAGACATACTACATAGCGTACAATGCAACTCAAAGTAAGGTTAAGGGATCTTGTTGCTTAGGAAACCAATTATTCTCGCAAGAAAAGAGTGCAAGTTCACTGATAGGTAGTTTTGAAGTGGTCATGTATATTTGGAGATGGAGTTAGCAGGATCCTAGGAATGAAGATGAAATTACCCTGAAGAGAATCAAGAAGTCGAAATATTGGAGGGTGATGACCACTGGAAAAAAGGGGAATGGAGGATGATGTTGGAAGAGATAAAGAGTTCTAAACAATTTTACTGGTCAATCCAAACAGCACACAGTCCATCGACACCTGTACACATAGTAGGAGGCTAATGTAGAATGCATAAGAGATCTGATTAACACAGTGGTGACAGTATGAACAGCTAAACATGGCATTTTATTGACATAGGTCTGATATTTATTGCACTTGACCACCAGTCAAGCTCTACACTTCTTGATGGTATGTCACTGCTAAAAATAAAGTCACAGCCCACATCCAGCTTTTGTTGCAATGAGCAAAGAAATGTCAAGGATTACAAGGATGAGGGGATGTGTTTAAGTAGCACATATCCAGATAGCACCGCCCGATTTCGTTCCTTCACCTTAGTTTGATATATCACTCTGCACATTGAAGCTGGAGTTAGCTATTCCGAGATGAGGGCTGACATGAGCGACAAAAATTTAGAAAAAAAAAACTTTCTTACCTTGGGCCTTCAAGCCACATTTCTGTGACTAAAGTTTCCCCTGGATATACATGCAAAAGAAAACGACCAAATATGCTTTTCACTGCTGTTGGTTCCCCATTGCACAGAGATTTGATAATGGCTCGGACCGCATAACCAAGAGTGCACAAACCATGCAGAATTGGACGAGTGAATCTACAAGAAACCACCAGTTAATCCATTTGGAAGAGAGATGAAATGGATTCCAAAAAAAAAGCATGATTATGTCAGAAGATTAGTAGACCTCATGGAACTAACTAATTAGCAGCAGCATAAATTTGGAAATATCAAATACTGTGAAAGAAATTTTTGTGAAGAAGCAACAGGCATTACTTTATTCCAGAAAAATGGATATCCAGCTGTAACACGAGCCAATGCGCTAGTGGGAATTTGTTCCACCAACCCCCAAATGGCAAATGGGTGAAAAGGTTACTGATGTTCTAGCCAAAATGTCCATTAGGAATTGAGAACCACACCCAATTCTCTCCACAACCCCCTTTCCCCAAAAAAACAAAACTAACCAAAAAAAAAAAAAGAAGCCCCCGCATGAGGCAGGGTTGCTTCTGCCTTCTTCCTCTGATAAATTCTGACAGCAAGCAAGATGGATGAAAAAAAGCATTTCCAGTCACTTCCTCTTCCTGCAATAGCAGGCAAGAATTCAGGAGGGCTCTCACCTATCAACCTATGCTATCTGTTTAATTCATCACCCATCAATCACTACTGCCCATTATCACACTCTTGATATATCATCGTTTGATCTCAAAGAAAGAGAATTTTACCTTATTCAAAAGAATTACAATGAACTTAAGAAAGGTCCATAGATGAAAGAAAAATGATGGTTTCCTTGACAACAGTTAAGGAAATAACTAAATCTATCTGCCTATAACCCTATCACAACCTAAAGGCCTTATAATTCTAGCCTTCTATCCTGCAAATGCTCCAAGAATACAATGGCAAGCATGTCCAAAAAATTGCTACCTGTTTTAATCAAGCGAGCATGAGTTCTATATTAGACAAATCTAAATATGCAAAGTAGTTAAGCTAAGCACTGGTGTTATAGAGGCCATGATGATATGACATACATGCAAGAATAGATAAAAAGATGAAAAGGAAAAAGGGGGCAATAATTGATAGCCAAACTAGTTCTGAGAAGAAATCTTAGACATGCCTATTCCTTTAAATACATACCCAGCAACCTGTGCAATCATGGGATCTGAATGTAGAGGATTATAATCACCTGATAGCCTGTATAATAAGGCCTGCATCATAATAGCATTAGAGCATCAGTTTTCCACATGGGGAAAGGAGATTGGCTAGCTCATGGTCTAAGAAAAAGGGCTGGTACAGAAAGCTAACTGTTAAGGAGACTATCACAATATGTAGAATAAGTAACATGGCAGTGTCAATCATAGAAGCTCATATATAAATGGTAAGTGCAGCAAAGCATTTCCAGCCCCCCTAAGAAGATAAAGAATGCTTTGGTTACATAATGTTTTAGGAGGAGTATCTTTACAATGTAAAGCTAACGAGAAGCAAGCAAATAGCCTAAAAGCACTCCCTTGGTGAAACAGTTATAATGCTTAGAAAATGAGAACAAGGGGGAGAGGCACCTATAAGCACCCATATTGCCTTTCAACAAAAAAGAGACATTTTCCACAGATATGCCCAATGAGCAAGAAAGTGAAGAAAAATCAAGAGTCTGTACATATCTCGGGAGAGTGTCTAGGAGTTTGCATCTCTATTGATTTCAGAATGAATTGTTTATCCACTATTATCACTTCAATTCTGTTCCACAAACTACAAGTGCAAGACTAATGTTGGAAAACTAGCTAATAATAATGTAAAAGATCTAGTACTATCTAACTCATCTAACCATGATTAATGGCGAAAATAGAACAATTAAATAAATCAAATAAGCAACAAAAGTATGAAACATCATGCAAATTTATATACAGTAGAACTTAGAAATTATTAGAATTATACTATGAAAGATAAGAAGAGAGTCAAATGTCCTTGTATGACATTTCTGTTTATTCTATAGCCTTACATGGAAGTGAAAAAAAATATATAAATAGTTTTAAGTTGATATGTCACAGGCACAGATTCCTACAAAACAAAATTAACAAAATGTACAAGAGAACTGAAACAAAAAACACATGCCTGGGATTGATGTGTACGGTCTTCATAAACCACAGAAGGTTTGTATTTTGGAACTGAAACACGAGAAACCTGATTGGCCGGATAGGTTATATATGAATATGGTGGTGAGGACTTTGAGAAGCCTCCGGCACCACGCAAGTAGATGGTACTCCTACAATGAGTGGTACTCCAAAAGATTATATATTGCAAATTCTCTCAATATACAAACAAGTAACATACAAAAAATTAATATGTTACTGACCGGTTCATGCACAGGGCTTCACCAGACTCTTTTATATAACTAGTAGTCTCTATCTCAATAATAGTCGCTTTTCCTGGAGTATCAGAGAGCATATTACTGAAAAATCCCAATTTTGATGAACATCATAACTGTATGACATTATCTGGAGATTATATTTTTTGCAATTTTGGTATGATTTTTAGCAACAAAATTAACCATCAGATTTAGTGGACTGAAGGGAGCTGGAGGCCCTTACACTAGTGGAAGGACAAACAGATAGTACACATTAAATGACAACAGCCACTATACTATGAAAAGAAAGAAAAATGAAAAAAGAACGGAAAAAAGAGTTGAGATAAAGAATTCAGAATTGCAAATGTAGCACTATTAGAAACACACCTTTGTCATGCAAGCCGGCGATTGCTATTTTGTTTAGAATCTGATTCAATAAAAAAAAAAGGGAATGGCATAAAATTTTGGGCACTTTCTGAAGATAAAAGTCATGAATTTAGCTGAATTAAACTTCATGCAGTATTCGCTTACATATCTGATTTTTTAAAACAAAGAGTATCAAAGGGCCTTCAGCATATCTTGTTGATAGCAGAAATTTAAGCAATTAAAAATATAGGATCAAATGATTCTAATAGCACGCAAGAAAACGAGAAGAGATAAAAGTAACGATTTAAAGGAAAATTTGATGGAGCCTACAACCCCATGTCCTCCCCTTAAAGCATGTTAAAGAACCTCAGGAGAAGCAACTATACAAGTTGAGAAAGGTTGAATTGAGTGGACCTGGGTAGTAATATGATGCTAGACTGCAAGGGGATACAAAAAACATGACAAATACATGATGCTTATCAAAAAGGAAAGATACAGAATTATCACAGACATGTTCATAAACTTGATACCACAGGTATGAAAGCTTAAATGTTAAAGTTGTCTTGGATGAAATTATGGCAATGTGATAGCAGCTGCTTATTGAAGATTTAAACATAAGCTGGAAAATCAGGATGTATAATAGTTTCATGTAAAGATATCCTACTTAGTTCAAATCATTCAAAACCCAACCA
Organism: Elaeis guineensis; assembly: GCF_000442705.2. NCBI lineage: Eukaryota > Viridiplantae > Streptophyta > Magnoliopsida > Arecales > Arecaceae > Elaeis > Elaeis guineensis. Next base: position 12,402,720 of record NC_026004.2, on the reverse strand, counting down.
CAACTAGTCATTGCAACTCTTTAGTCCAGTAATATACAGGTAAGTATCTACCATCATAGGACAAGATAGGTGTTACTCCTCCCTTCAGCCTCATCTTAAACTAGCTTCAGAATATCCACTTTTAGCAGCCTTCTGAATAATTGATATTTCTCAGTTTGCTAAAAGAAGGTGATGCACTTTCTTTAGTCATGCAACTGAGGTAAAAGTCACAAAGTGCACCCTCAGTACAAGATATGTAACATTACCATGTTGGAAACTTTGATGCATCAATGTTTGTTTGTCATTCAATAGCATTTGATAACAGTTTGTTTTATGCAGATGCTTGTTCACAGTAGAAAAAACATGGAAGGTAAATATAGGATATACTCAGAAAAAAAAAAAACTTAAGGGTTTAATCTAAAAGAGCGGGTCATTTCTGTACAGATAAAAAAGACTGAAGTGTTTTGTACTTACCTTTGGCTCCTAGTTGATGCTAAATGGTAGAAAACTTTTAGAGTACTTGACACTTGAACTCTCACAAGGATTTGGGACAGTTTAGTCCGTAACTTTCAGATTTATTGAATTTTATGATGGCAAAGAATGCTTCGCCTTCTCAATACTTGTTGCCTCAATTCTAGAAGAACATAAGGACTTATATTCTTTTGCATTCACTTCAGAATCCCTCGGATCTAAGAAGAACTAGTAGATGATGTGATGATGATGATGACTGTAAAAGCGACTTAAAATATTTAGGCTTCACCTCAGAAGATGGCTTAATTTATCGAGACCTAAGACTGCTTGTTTTTAGCATTAAGGATCGCTAACTCTAGATGCATGAGGATCTTTACATCTTAGTTTTCACCCTTAAATATGTTCCATAAAAATATTCAAAAACTGAAATTTTTGCTGCAAAAAGTCTTACAGAACCACTTGAAGGAAAAGGCCTATATATCTCCATGTATTGCTGACCATGCAATAGCAGCCTCTGATCAAATCTGGATAAGGAATAAGTTTTACAGTTCAAATAATGAGACAAAAGTATGAATACAGTTTAATATCAATTAGAGATGCCAAGGTACTAAAACATGATAAAATCTAGATACTCATGGAAAAAGTCATGATTCAAAGCCGATTCCAACAGGGGATGTACTCACTGCATGCCAGGCACATCATCAACCTGACCCTTCTTATTTTGGAATGGAAACAGAGCACCAAAAGTTGGCAAAGCCTGCATATCAGTAAATTCAAGATGTCATCAAGATCTTTAACCAGGTGATTGCTGCCAAATATCAAAATGCAATTTTTTTTCACAGGCTCAAGATTTTACACTAACCGTCCTTGTTAAAACAACAAATCCTTGCTAAAACATGGTATTATCAGAACTATAGAGACAATAACATTCCTGTTTTTTTTTTTTGGTTGGGAGAAAACAGACACAACAGGAAAAGTACTCATAAGTACCAAATAGAAATCCAGTCTCACTTTTTTGGAGTCAAATTTATAAATCATGGATGCAGAATTTTGTAAACAGCTTGCATTATTCAATCTATCATATCTATCTTCATCGGTTCAATTTTATTAAATTCCATTATGGCTATTAGTGGTCTTCTCTCCTCTTTTTAAACCTTTCTACCAATACGAGTCTCCTTGATTGTTGGAATTTCCAGGCTACGTATCCATATATTCTACCTTGCCCCAGTTTTGTAGACCATGTAAATACTTGTCAAGAACAGAATACGGCTGGCGGTTTGCATCGCAGCTGAATTATTTTCAACGTTACTAATGATTAGGAATTGAAGCCAGTAAAGCTAAATTAAATTGTTCATGATTGAAAAGTTTTAGGGCTCAAAGTTAGCTTTCACATATCCGATCATACACTTGAATCAAAAGAATCTACCGAGTTATGCCTCCCAAAAGGTAGCAGATTTTGCCATAAGAAAAAGTCAATCCCCCTATTGAAAACCAAATCGCATCTTGAAGAAATTAATTTCATATTAAGAAAAAGATTTTCTCCGCAGAAAGCTTCATATTTGACCTGAATGAATCGCTGCCCGTCCCTGTGGTAAACATACTTGAGCTCCTTCTCATCCAACGCATCTCCAGCGCAAGCTCCAACTCCAAGGGCATAGAGCGCCACATCTCTATTAAACACAAAAATCAAAACAAAAATTTAGAAGAAAAAAAATCCCACCTTTTAGCAGCATGAAGCCAGAGAATTTCGAAATTTCACATCTTGATGCTCAACTGACCTTTCAGTGTAGGAGAATGAAGTCTTGTGGGCAGAAGAACGGAGACATAAGAGAACAGGACATCAATTACACGCAGACCGAGAAATTTTTCTCTAGGTGAGGAGAATTGAGAGGAGGAGGAGAGAAGAAAACCTCGGGGAACTTGTGAGAGATCACCAGCTCCGGATCGACGGGAGAGGGATTGGAGCTCGCCATGACCGGATCTCCTCGAAGCACGAGAAGAATGAGCCAAGATGGGAGGATAGAGTACAGAGATTGGCGTCGGGGAATGCTTCCTGAGCTTCGCTGATGAGCTGACGTTACGCCGTGGAATGGTTAAAGGATGAGCAAATTCTATGGTTGCGTTTGGCAGCCGGTAATCTATCTAGGTAATTTAAAAAATTTTATTAAATTATTATATTAAATATATTTTTTAAATTAATAATTTAAAATATCAAATAATTTATATTATTTTTTTAAAATAATTTTATAAAATAATAATTTTTTTATATAATAATTTTTATTATTAAAAAATTAAATAAAATAGTTTAAAATATTAAATTGATAATTTAATTTAAAAATATTTTAAAAATTTGATGTCATACTAAACATATTAATCAAAATTTTCAGTAATTTTCCTGTAACATTATTTTTGTGTATCAAATATAGTAACCAATATTACTGACAATCTATCTAAATTACAGTAAATTTAGATTACTGCTATCTGGCAATTCATCAAATGCAATCTATGTGTGTGCGCACGCGCACATACATGCATACATATACACACACATATATATATATATATATATATATATATATATATATATATATATATATATATATATATATAATTAAAATAGAAACTTCTATATTGACTGAGCCTCCCTCCACCATATGTATACATGAAAATAAAAAATTATATTTAGGAATACATTTATGCCATATCTATATTTGATATATTTTTGCATAAAAAATATATTTAAAAATACATGGCCATGTGGTATGATTTCTACAATCATTTTTTTTTTAGTTATTTATTTATTTACTGCTTCTTTTGTTTAAAAGTTAAACATGATCGTAGCCATCAATTGAGAAGATCCATGCCTTTTTCTACCTTTTGTTTCATCAAGTACTAGCTCTCGAACCTTTTCCTAAAATAATCTTTCTTAAGTTTGACACTGTCTGATTGTAATCAAATTGGCGAAACCATATCTATTATCAAATTTTCACCATTGAATCAAGGTTATTGAAAAAGTCTTATGATCTTTAATCAGAAATAAATTTTAAAAAAAATAAAAAATCTTCTTTACAAATATTTTTTATATTAAAAATTATTTAAAATAATAAATAGTATTTCTTCTTTCGTCATATTTTTAAAGCAAGACTATAAATAGCACATTTGATAAGACTACCTTAATTGTAGAGCTATCCTTTGCCATATTTATAAATAGTATATCATATGTACATGAAAGTTTTTTTGAAAATATATTTAATACATATAAATGCAAATGTGACATTATGAGATAATCATGGCCCTTTGCTATATTTATAAATAATAAATCCACTACATATGCTTGAAAATATTTTCTTAGAAATATATTTAATAAATAATTTTTAAATTTTATATAGAAATATTTCGGCTTCAATAACATAAATACAAATGTGACATTATGGGAATGATCATGACCTTTTTTTCTCCTTTACGTTTCCATAAATTTCTCTTTTTTTCCTCCCTTCTCTCCTCCTTCTAATTGATTTCTCCTAGTGTTTCAATATAAGAAATTTTTTTCCTCAATTTTTAACCCTTAAATTCTCTTAGATATATTTGTATTGGCTGCTTTACCAACCAATTCTTGATTGGAATCTCAGAAGGCTATCTCTCATTGCCATCTTTTCCTACAAGGGATGAGAATGTGGCTACCGAAGATATCTTTATAATCAAGTCCGGCACACCGAGTATCACTACTTTGTTTGGAGCTCAAAAATACTGTTGTCATTAATAGTGGTGGTAGTGGTGACCCAATAGAAGAAGGTTCTTCTAGTAAGTAACATCACCGACTTGGCGATCAGAAGAGTTGCGGCATATGAGAGAAGAGGATCAAAGGAGGAGAGGAAGGAGAGATGAAGGTTTTTAAAAATCACTAAAGAAAAAAGAAGAAAGAAATAAAGGATTTAGGAATGGGCTTCGTCAAATCTGGGCCATTAAATCTTCACAAGATATATCCAAATTTAATAACATTCACTGCTCAAGTTTGATTATCATATTTTTATTAAATATTAATAAATATATATTATTTTTAAAATAAAAAAGGTATCCTGCATATTGCATAGGTTATATGCTAGTTTCTACCAAAAGAGACAAGGGTTTGGCTAATGAAACACACGCAAGAAATGAAGGACTTTTGCTCCAGTCCTTGGGCCTCTGCATGAGAAAATGGTTGATGTGAATCATTGGATCATGTCCTCTATAGATCTTCAAGCATTCAAACTCTTTCATTCATCCAGAGGCATAAATCTGATCATGCAATCCAATGGTGAATTTATGCGAAGGAAAGTATATCCTTCTTTTATGTGAAAGATACAATTTTTGTCTAAAAACTTAGATTTCTATTGCACAAAAAAATGATTGATCATCTTTCCCAATGTCGATTGTGGATTGCATCTCGCATGGATCTTCAAGCACTCTGAACTTTTCATTCATCTATTTCAAAGTGAGCATTGCATGATCCAACAATAGATTCATATAAAGGAAGATGACTCCTTTTTTTTTTTTTTTTTGGTGCAATAGATAGAAAAAAATAAATAACAATAAAGAATATAAAACAACACAGCATCTAAAAACCATGAATATAGTTTAAGTCTATTGCATCTGTTTGCAATAGAAAAAGGCCGATCCTTCTTTGGCATGAAAGATGCAATCCTTGTCTAAAAACTAAGGGTTCAGATTATATCTTTCATGTGAGAGAATGGTTGATATTTTTTCAATTACTCAAAAGTAATAGAATTGAGATAACAAAAAGTCATGAGATATTTATCAATTTCAAGATATTTTCAGAATTAATTATCATCAAATTAAAAGAACCATGGGTTCGAACTTCAGATATTAGATATAGAGCAAGTCATATCACGAACTTCAGATATTAGATATAGAGCAAGTCATGACACCGGATGATTTGGTGTTTTAAAACTAAAAATAACAACTTTTAGATGCTAGGCATTTTTTTTCCAATCAAACTTCACAAACGCCTGTAAATATCAAATTGAAATTTTTATTTTGTCTCTAAGATTTGTTAAATTCATTTATCTTTTATACTTGCAAGCATATGTTTTCTTCATATTCCTGACCACTTTTTTAACAACCAAGCATCCATTAAAAAATTGATTCTTAAAGTTCAAATATTTAAAATCTATGAAATTAACAAAATCATGAGTTTGAATTAAAAAGATCAAACCAAAAACAGACTTAGACAAACTACTATTGTATGATGTTGTGGATTAGGTTGTTTTTGCCTTTGCTCTTGTTTGTCATCCTCTCATACTTTTTTCGTACATTTTTTATGTTATTCTTGAGTTTTTCCCCAAATTTGCATTAACTGAGTTCTTTCCATAGTGTTAGCTGATCTTCTTCATATTTCCAAAATTTTCAGTTTCACTTAGCTAAATCATTACCATTAAATTTGCTATTGCATCGGCATTGCAATGTTCTTAATGATGCTTGATAAACTCTAAACCCTTCATACTAGGTAGGAGCAGGAAAGGGTGACGACATTTGGCTCTCCTCACTCCCTTCTCACAACTTGCAAAGAAGCGGTCCAATCGAGAGTTCTTTCATGCCGTCAACGTTATTTGATGATCCATGATATCTAATACTAAATATAATTCGGTTCTTACACTATTGCTAAAGTTTGATAAGTAGAAACTCATCCACTGCTAGGACAGACAAACAGTTCATTAGATTGGACTCCAACCTTTAAGTCAACAGCATAGGGAACCTTGGCATATTCCTGAATTAAATTTACATCAAGTCAAGACCCAGTTGTGCATAAACTAACATGACATTAGTTTATTTTGACCAGTCTATTGTATTCTGTATGACAGGACCCTAAATCAAGCTGACTTATCCTTACTCCATTGTAAACGATGCAATCCAGATTGACCGGACCCTTGGGGCCCTTGGTTACAATTTTCCTATCATATCCACCAAATTGTCCTTCAATTGAAGCCCAGCCTCCATAAGCTTAAGACCCTAGATAGGAGGATCCAATGGCTCCCATTGTTATCGTCTGTGACCCAGGCCCAGTGGGCCAATTGGCGAGCCTGCCAAGCAGTCGAAACCTAAACAGCCATTGGGCCAGAGCCCAGTTGGTAATGCTTACTGTTTGTTTTTGATCTCCATACGGTACTTCGCCAATCAAGCGCGAACCGTTACGGCTTCGCAGCGAAGGGACCCCCAAGTTCTGTGTTTGTCTCTTCTCAATGCAAAACCTACCAACTTTGCCTTGACAGATGAAGTATTAAGGTTATATTTTATGCATCATCAGGCAATCTTAAAAGATAATTTAGATTACTTGCAATCTGCATAGATTGTTAGTAATGTTGATTACTTTGTTTGATACACGGAGATAATATTGTAGTAAAATTATTGAAAATCTTGATTGACATATTGAGTATGACAATCAGATTACTGATAATGTAACATCAAATTCTCAAAATATTCTTAAATCAAATTATTAGTTTAGCATTATAAATTATTTATTTAATTTTTTAATGATAAAAATTATTGTAATACTTATTATTATTTTTATTACTTTTATTTTTTTTTCCTTCCTTCTCCTTCCCCCGCACGCCTGACCCTGACACCCCCCTCTCCTCCCCCCCAGCGGCACCTCGCTCGTCGCGCTTGCTCCCGCCCTCCCGCACCATCCTCTGGCCCTCTGGTGAACCCGCATCCCATGCCCCCCATAGCCGCCCTCCATTGCCGCCCTCACCCACCCGTGTCGCCGCCCTCACCCACCCCATCAGTCCCCTGCACCCCAACCCCCGCGGCCCCCATCCGCAGTGCCTTTGGCATCGCATTCTGGTCCCCCGATCGTTCGCACTACCCTGTCACTGCATCCTCACCGCCATCTCATCTAGCTCGCACCCCTCCGCCGTCTCATCCAGCTTCGCCGCCCATCGGTACGAGCACCCCCCGCTTAGGGAGGAAGCGACAAAGGAGGTTGAGTTGAAGAGGAGGCCGCTGGGGAGAAGGATGATGGAGCTAAGGTAAAGTCCATTTGTTTCCTCCCTCTTTCTTCCTCTTCTCGATCAACCCTCCAATAGCTAGAATCCAACGAAGGATCGTCGGAAATAGACCACCAAAACCAATCCCCTTTATTTTTCTCTCTATTGCTCATTTGGCCAGCACCCTCATCAGCCTTGCTGTCCACCGGGTGGCCACCCGACCCTCACCCGGGTTCCTATAGCCGGTCGCCTCGCCGGCCACAGCCACCATCGGGCCATCTGCCCTTCCCATGGAGCAGGCACAAAGAGGGTGATTTCGTCTAAATATTTCATTTCAGATTACCAAATATTTGATAATCTGGATAACCATCCTTCCCTTAGGTTATCCGAATTATCTTCTGGGAGATAATCTGGATTGCCAAGGTAATCCAGATTACCATCCAAAGAATGTACCAAATGCAATAATCCAGTGGGGCTCCTTTAACTTGCCAACAATCTGGATAGATTGTCAGCTACCAAACACAACCTAAGGGTTTTTTAACTGCAATCACAATGTCTGAAACATGTTCCATGCTCCTTTTTTGGATATAGAATAGGCTTAGATTAGGATGGCATCATGTTATTATCACATCATGTGTCATGCCCCCAATCCAGAATATAAATTAAAATAAAATTCAAAAAATGTGAATAGCCGCCGTATACCTATTGAGTACCCTTCCTATAGGCATGTAAGGCATTCAACTTGACAAAACTTTAAAATAATATGAAAGATACCAATACTCATTGCATAGGCAACGGTAGAATAAAATAACTACTATCTATTCCACAGATCAATTTAAAACTTCAAGTTTACAAAACAGATCTGTACAATCATTAATATATACTTACTATCCTGAGAACTAACCACCTTTTACAGACCGACCTCACTTTCTATATACAAATCCCAAAATACCTCAGGTGTGGACCCAAAATTAGTCTCAAAATCTAAAAATAATAGGTAAAGATTTATAAGCTTCACGGCTCAGTAAGTAACAGATACATTTATCAACTAAATGTAAATCATGATGTTATGCAATTCAAATACATCATATAGGATGTGATATCAATCTGATCAAGATCAAAATCATTAGATTAAAGATATTCAAGATGCAGCTACATATCAGCTTTTCAATGATGTGAAAATCAATAAGTAGTATAAAAGTCTAATATATATATTTAATTTATTATACTATACTTAAATATGGGTATCCAATTCTTTTTACTCTCAGTTCTTACTGTGGTGTCACGATTGCCCCTGTAGTAAGGGATCTCAAAAGGTCCATGCTTGCTTCTGTGGTGGAGATCTCAAATCCATGTTTACGCCTCATGGTGGGTATCTCAAGTTCGAACATCAGCACAATTGGGCTGAGAATCAAGTGATACATAACATTAACCATAATTCATATATTTTTTTTCTTTTCAATACATCTTTTATGCAATTTTGATATAACTTAATACAACTTTGATACAGCTATGATGCACGTATTTCAATAGACAATAATCATAATTTATCAAATTTGATTTGATCATAGCATGTCAAATCATTCAGTTCAACTTATAAGTCTCAATTCATAAATCAATGATTCATAATATGTAAATTTTTTATTATTCACATCATTCAAGCATAATTAAAATAAAAATTAATTAAAGTGATTCACATCAGATCAAAAAGATGATACACTGCAATTTCACGTATAATCAAATTTGATTGAATCGACAATAGTCTGTATCATTTCAAATGAATAAAATGATCTTTACTTGATTCAGATTGATCATGATAAAATGTAATCGATTAAGATGATTTTCATATGAATCAAGATAAAATGTAAGTGTCACATATGATAAATCGTATCATATTAAAGAGATAATATGTCACAATTTTATTCATTATCAGATCTGAATATATCTACAATGATTTGCACTGACTTAATTGAACAAGATGATTCTCATTTGATTCAGGTAATCATGTTAATATGTCAGTAATATTTGCAATAATTTGTATTGTATCAAAAGGTAAGTGTTACTTATAATCATTTATATCATATCAATATGCAAATGTTACTTACCCAAAGTTGTCGACAGTCGAGCAATTAATCCCTCGGTTAGGATTTTTTGAAACCTAGCAAACCACAACCATAACTAAGTTAACAAGCTATAACAAGATTTCATGTCTCTTACTTCTTAAAATCCCTCAATTTTGAAGAGAGAGAAAAAAAAAAAAATAACAGCCTTCTCCCACATTCTTTTTTTTTCGCAATAATCTCTTTTCATCAATTATTTACTCTAGCTAAACTCCTCCAAAAATATCCAAATTTTGCCAGCAAGTTGACTTATAAGTCAACAATCCTTGATTAAAATTTCAGCTTAAATTATTAAATCTTTAGGAAGTTAAAATTTTCAAATTAACATAGAGAAGAACCAATCCACCCATAAAGCTTAACTTCTAATGTTTCAATTTTCTTAAAGCTCTGCTCTCATTAGCATCCCCACCTTCTTGTAACACTTACTCTTCTTCTGACAGTCCCCTCCCCTCTCCAAATTTTCCCCCATTTCAATGCTCTAATTTTCTGTTTTGACCTCTCTATTCCATCTACCATCCATTACTTACTTTATAACAGAAATTAATTATCTAAGAGAATTCTAATAATCATTCATCAAACTCTAACTGAAATCAGCCAACAAATACCAAAGGGGATTAATCTTACCTGCTCAAGAGCTCATCCACGGCAGTGACCACAATCCACACAGCAAGAAGGGAGAAGAAGAGAAGGGAAGGAGAAGAAGAGAAGGGAAGGAGAAAAGATTCCCTCTCTTTTTCTTTCTTTCTGTTTCTTTCTTCTTTTCTTACTCTCTCACGCACACACACACAGATGGGAGACAGAGAGAGTAAGAGAGGGATACGGGACAAAGAGGGAAAGAGAAAGAGGGTTGGGGAGAGTGCGCGTGAGAGAAAGAGGGAGAGGGAGAGCGCGCGAGTGCGAGAGAGAGAGAGAGAGCGGAAGAGAGAGAGAGAGAGGAGTTTCCCGCATCGACCAGGGGAGGGAGCGGTGGCGTGCGCGCGGCCTCCCTTGCGAGCAGCCATGTCGCGGACCCTCCACGTGGCAGGCAGGGAATCCGGCCTTGGGCCGGGCCAGGCCGGGCCGGATCTCACATCATGTTAGGTTGTAAACTCGCACAGATCATCAAATTTAATATGAAGTTTAACTTTTGAAGCTCTTCTTTCAGCAGCCTCTCCTGTGATTCCCTTCTACTATGGTTTAGGCATACAACAATGGGATAACTGGTTAAATTTCATGGTCATTAACCATAGAAATAGTCTAACATATATACAACTGTATAGAACTTAGGAGCATTCCATGTGGCTGCGCTGCACTTGTTGGTTTTGTATGAGATATATTTGGAAACGCAGGTTATGCATCGATCCATGACTTCTCATGGCAGATCCGATGGTCATCAGTAAACCTAACGCAAAGCTTCTTAATTAATGACAGTTTTCTCAAATTTTCACAGTGCATATTCAACCGTGGCAATTATTTGCTAAACTGTCAAGATATATTTATGGCCATCCCTAGTGCAAGTTTGCATTAGTTTGGCAATGCATATGTGGACAATATATTATTATAATTCATGAGTAAGAATTTCTGTAGTACAGTAGTCAAACCCAAACCCATGTTATTTATTTCTAAAGACACCATCACCCCTGATGGCAACTAGCTAGACTCTCATGCGCATTGCAATTATAGTTCCCCAACATTAATGGCTACGTGCCTTATTGAATAATGCAGCAACTTCTTTTCTAACTATATATCATGCATCCTCCACCAACTGCTTGAAGTTAATAGGGGTGACAAACGGCGGTGATCCACTGTAGATGTCTAGGACTGCCTCCTCGTATGCCCTCTGGGTAGGATGTATAGCGTCCCAAAATAGGTATTCAGTGCGGTTCTTACAGTAGATAGTGGTCGGAGTGCACTCAACCGAACTACCTCCACAGCATCCACTTGTGACATCTTTAAAACCTGGCGACGTGTTATTAAAACTTTTAGTTACTTGATCACTCTAACCTTTTTATCCAAGATGCAGGAACTAATACTAGTTACATGACCCTGCACCAAGAGTAGTTATTGAGCTTACCAGCTGCTTCTGGATTAGCTATCATATTTGACACCGCTGCATAAGCACTGCCGAGCGAGTACTTCATCCCCTTCAATGTGGAGCTAAGATTGCTTAACATAACTTTGACATCATCATTAACAACACGGACCAAAACATTCACGGCGTCGAAACAGGCTCCGGAATGGTTAAATAATAGTCTTGCGCCTGGGGTGCAACCGATGGGTCCAACGTCGACTATCCCAAACTTCCTTGCTCCCAAGTTGTACAATGCCTAGTCATTATAAAGTGTAACTAGCTCTTTTCAGGAAATTCAGAAATGTAATGCTACTTGAGAAGAAAAGAGAGAGGAAGTTCACCTCGATTTGCTTTGTGTAGTTGGAGATGAGATTGTTGTAGAATTGTTCAGGTTGTGTGATGCTTGATGCCGTGTTCTTTGCAAGAAGGGCAATGATGTCGTTAGCCCCGGCACTGATGAGGAAGATACATTTCGAGAGTACAATATTTGATTTGTTAGTTGCGGCAAAATATTTGATCTGTTTTGTCATAGTGAGGGTATGGTTTCCCTGGTATATAGACAAATGAATATATTGATTAGGTGTTGTTTAGTTGTTTAGGAGTTCTAAAGCAGCTAAGTAGGTAAACAAAATATGTAAGCATTGTAGAAAGCGTAGTTGTGCTCACAGTGGAGTCAAGAATTCCAGATCCTCCAGAAGCGTAGTTTACTCCAACTTGGCTGGTGTTGTTTGGGAGGGAAAGATATGGTGGCGGACTCATTTGGAAGCCCATCTGACGGGCTGCGCACATCATCAGAGATCAGTAGCTAAAAGTGGACAAGTGGGAGGAATAATAGCGTAAGAATTTATGATCCATGTCTTTCTTTACTATTATTATTTTCCCCATTTTATTGTTGTTGTTGTTCTTATTATTATTATTATTATTATTATTATTATTATTATTATTATTATTTTGAGAGCAAAGGAGACTGGAGGGCAGATTACCGCATCAGTCACCTGCAATTTTATTCAGAAAAAAGTATGCACATCCAGGGTGTATAAGGTAGAATATACGAGAGATAGGAAGGGAAGAGAGAGGTCTACAGGTTGACTACTATTCCCCAGCCAGGAAACCCAAAAAAAACAACATCCTATCAGAAGAACAAAGAAGTAAATAGGAGACTGATCAGATAAGCAAGCAGGATGCTTAAGAGGCATTCAAAAAAGCACATAACATCAGAGAAACCTCAACCATCATAGTCTCCTACACAAGATGTCACAGCACTGGAGAAGCAAAGACAGCATTTCAGCCTAAACAGAGAGAACATTAGACACCAGCAACATGACATCTGAAGAGGAAATACCTGGTCTTCTATAGTTCCTAATCCTCTCCCATAGCTTTCCAAAACCAAGAAGAGATTTATGATCAAGAAGAATGGACCAACTATTAACAAGACGGTTGGTTGAAGAAATAGTGGAGAAAAAATAACAAGACAGTTGTTATTATTGTTTTTGCTGTTGTTGTTAACGTCCATCAATTCACTAAGATAATACCCAGGAAATAATTAGGTAGGAGACAAAACATCAACCAGATAAAAAGTGTACTTGATATATTTTTGTAATTTGCTCATTCATGAAAGAGAAATATTGACGATAACACAAGAAATGAGTATGAAGTTTTCAAGAAAAAAATAAATTAGACACCCGTGGATAGCATCTATCCATGGACCTGAGGTACATACATTATTCGCACGTACTCATATGGGGTGTCTCTTGGTTGCTCTAGCTTTTATTCTTTTTGAGAAGGTATTCTACTTTTTCTCTGAGATGGACGACATTGATGGCTCGGTAGAGATCATATCTTTGCATTACCAGCTCCACTTTTCCATGTGAGGATCAAATGGCGATCTCATCAGCGATAGCAGATGGACATATTTGACCAGTACACGACCCGAGATAAGAGGCAAATTAGGGCAATTGTTCTGCCTCATAAGTTCATAATTCCTTCATCCTTTAGCCCCTTAGCCCATCAAATGTACAAAATATCATCTAGATGACATGCAAAAGATCATTGCCAGTTCGAGCAGTTTGTGAGACTGTTTCGGTAGAACAGCTAACATGCATCGTATGCTTTTATATCGCATTGCTTTAGCTAGTTTTATCAGCATATAAAACTCCATTTATAAATGAAGTGAGCCTTATTATCAAAAGGTAAATGAAGTGAGCCTAAACACTTATAGTTTGCAACAATTATAATTAATGGCACTTGTCTTGGATCTTATCATAACAGCCGAGTTTGAACATTTTATCTGAAGCTCAATCAATATTTCTATATATATAACTCAAGCCAAGCTTGAGTAGCTTAAATATAAAATGTTAGCAAATAACGGTTATAATTTAGTAAAAGGTATATTATATTATGATAAGATAAATGATTAATATTTAGCTAGCTCTCCTAATGTCCATTGCTAAAGATTTGCAATTAATGTGACATCATTACCTTATTTTTGAGTAAGTATATGAAGAATGCAAATAAAAATATACATTATACACACAATTATGTGTGTGCATATATAAAGCTATTTTGACTAATGTTACCTTGTAAAGAAGATCCTCTTTATAATAAAATAACCGGTAAAATGCTCTGCCCTTCAAAACAAATTGAAAATGCATGTCCATCGTAAACATTAATCCATTTAAAGCTAGAGCTCTCACGTACCGAAGAAATCGACGAAGTTGTAGCCATTGGTCCACCGGCCGGTGGGAATCGAGTCCGGGAAGTCGATGCCGTAAGGAAGAAAGTTGACCTTGCCTGCACCCGGCAGGTAGTTGTTGTTTCCGACGTCCGCCGTGGAGTCACCGAACACATAGATCGCCGGAACCTTTGGCTGAGCATTCCCAATCACAGACAGAGAAAAGAAAAGAGCAAGGAGAAGAACAGGAACTAACGCCATGGCTGCTGCTTCTAATTAAGCTCTGACGCTATCGTTCCTCATCTGGCTCTTATTTATAGACTAGGGGAGCGGGGTAAGAAGCTGATGAAAGCCGCCGTGGCCAGCTATAACTCAAAGTTGTGGAAAGCGTGCGTATATAAGATAAAGTCGTGATAGTCTCCGATCCAGCGGGCGTTAGGTTTCCGTTAGCAGACAAGGTGGAGCCCTAAGAGTGTTTTCTGGATAATTACGCAGGAAAGTTTTAATTTTCTTCTTAAAAAAAGTTTTTTTTTCTGACTGATCAAATTTATATCCATGAAAACTTTATATGGATATAAAGAAAGCTATAATTTTCAAGCTAGACGATCCATACGGCTATGATACCATAATATTAGAATTTTATAAGATAATTAAAGTTACTTGAAAAAGAAACCATTGATGTCGTCCCTAATCTCTCGAATCAACCAAACTGCAATCATAAAAATAAATTGAGTTGGACATGCTCCTCGCGGTTCATGAGTAGCATCTTGATTTTTCAATTTCAACTTTGAGTATTTTTGATGGGAAGGACCTCAAGCTTTCGAATGAATTGGAGACTAAATTCGTTGGTGTTGTTCTTTTATAACGTGCCTCACCCATTAGAGATAGTATCTGAATCAGTCACCAATGAATGAGATGAAAACTATTCACCTTGATTATATAGAGGTTAATTTTATTATAATAACCATTAAGTATATCTTTATCACTTTATCAGAGACTTATCTTTCATCAAAGTCCAGTTCAAATTAAACCAACTAAAACAAATGAGGATGCATATCAGTATGGGCCAAATCTAGATAGAGCTTAATCGGATAAATTCTAATAAATATTATTCTTTTTTTAGCTATTATTTATAGAGTAGGGGAGTGGGGTAACAAGCTGATGAAAGCCATCATGGCCAACTATAACTGAAAGTTTGTGGGAAGCGTGCATATATAATTAACTAATAAATCAACTGTTGAATTTTAGGTATTTTGCATGCAGATTTTAAAATAATTTTGAATAAAAGTAGTAGAAGACTATATTAAATCAGATTTAATCCTACGCATGCATAGATTTAATTTAAACACCTATGGATCTAGTTTATATAATGATAAATAAGATTAAGAGCATTTGATTTTAGAGAATAAAAATAATTTTATGATAGAATCACATATCTGAATCGCTGAACTCCTTCTTCAGATCTGAATATGAGGATATCTCATGTTCTGGTATAGCCACGCACATACCCGACCTCTATGGATATCCACACGAGGTCTGATCTAATCAAAGACTCTTTGATCTTTTCAGGATGCTAGCTCCCTTATAAAGATTGCTTCCTTAATAGTTGAAAAGAACCTTCTTTAATCTCTAAGACTCTTTTAAATAAGAAGAAGACTAGGAGGAAGAAGATGAGAAAGAAGCTATGAGAACCCTTTCTCATCTCACTTCTCTCTTCTCTCTAAAACCCAATGCCCAAGAGGAACCCATGCCCAAGCTCACACTTCAAGGAAGGTTTTCTGATCTTATTTCCACATCCCAAAGCCCCCTTATTTATAGATGGCATCCATGAGTTGGATAGGATTTAGGTTTTAACAAGGTCAACACCTTATCAAACTACAACTCCTATTTTGATTCATAACCAAATTGATTTAATTCCAAATCCAACCAGATCTGAAAGGGGAGCAAAGGAGAACATGTGTAAGGCTTGGTGTGATGTTTTGGACATGCAAAAACCATGGGGATGCGGTATTCCTATAGGCGTGGATATGTGGGATGCATGAAGATAGAATTCTAGTCCAACTAGTTAGGATTCCTTTAAGTGCTAATTTAAATTTGATTTTATCCTAACCAACTTAGGATTAGGTAGCATCCAAATCAAGCTAATTCCTAGCTCAATTAAAAACTCAAATTAAATCTGAATTATATCCTAATCTGATTAGAAAATTGATTCAATCAAGTTCTAGTCAAACTAGGAATTGATCTCCTTATATAATTGGGTTACTCATAATCTAATTAGGCTTAATCTAATCAAATCTAAACCATACCAAATTAAATATAATTTAATTAGATCTGATTTGAACCTCATAGCTCAATCAAATTGAGCAGACAATAATCTAATTGCTAATTGATCCTCCTATAATTCACTAACACTTAGCGAATTAGTTAATTATAATTTTTACATCATCAATAATATTGATAATTGATTTTTATTATGATTCATAATCGTAACTCAACCATCTGATCAGTCAAGAATCTCTTTTTTGTGTGTGACTCTATAGGTTCTTGTTCTGTCTAATAGTGAGATATACCACGATCTCCATCATAGTATCTTTTGATGGGATAGAATAATTTTAACTTACACTCGATAAGGATTATCGATCTGAAATGATCCTAGTGAGTTCTCATAATCCATTAGTGATGTCTAGCATCATGTAGTGGCGATCCAGCAGAATAAAAAATAAAAACTCTAGATGTAGTTACCATATGATTTAGTTTCTCTGTCATGAGTTCTAGCAAGATGGAGGTTATGAAAACTCATCAAACCCCAACATCCATCATATGAAAGATTAGATTAGCTCAGGTTCAAATATGATATTTATGAAAATTTTTTCCCATCAATCACCTTGCTATGGCCATAGATTTATGGACTTAGCTTCTCAAATTTTATAGGACTATCTTTTATCTATTAAGATCGATAGATGCTTTATAAGTACGCATCCTACTCCTACAATGAACCTACTGTAGCCAACATATACTACAAAGATCCAAATGGCTAAGAGATCATATTTATATGTAGTGAAACTACAGCAACTCTATTATGAGCGGTCGAGGTACTGCAGGTCAAAAAATTACTCACACCACTACAGCATCGAGAAGATCACTGACGAGTGAGTAGATATCCATATGATCTCTCGTATGGTTACACTCAGTATCAATGTTCTCCAACAACCATCCGCACTCTCGCTCAATATCTCTACATTGTAGATTCGAGACTCGTCTATCTCGAAGAAAATGATCTGTGTGTCGATCTAATTGGATCAATTACCATTCCTATGATGATTCATTGATTTGAAATAATTTAAGAATTAATTATACATGTCTCAAAGTCTAAACTCTTTAGAATATGTATCTTTAAATTATTAATTTTTTGGATGATTTTCAGATATATAACACAATAATGGATAAAAATTATCCATTTTATTGATAAATTAATTATTTAAATATAAAAATATATTCTAGAATTATTACAAATGTGTCTGTCATATTGACTTCTAGAGTATACATCTAACATCAACAAGAAAGATAAAGTTGTCATAGTGTCCGATCTAGTGCCCAAGGGGTGTTAGGTTTCCATAAGTAGACAAGGTGGAGCTAATGAGTGTTTTCTGGATAATTACATCAAAAAGTTTTAATTTCCTCCTAAAAAATTTTGGATAAATCATGTATCCCTGAACAAAGTCAAATTTTCTTAAAAGATTTCTAAACTATAAAAAGCTAAAGTTTAGTTCCTGTACTTTCTGAACCATTTAGATATGATCATTTTCTCAAATTTTGATCACTTTCTCTCATCGAAAATCCCAGTTGGTGATAATCGATGCTTACGTGGTACAAAATATCTGATAAAGATGACATGACAAAGATGGTGTGGCATAACGAATGAAAATTTTTATTTTAATGACATGGTATGGGTGATGACATGACATCTAATGTAAAATTTTTTGAAAGTATCCAATCATCGAGTGATATATCAGCACTCATAGATGACGTGGTGTAGATGATAACGAGTATATATTATAAAATTTTTCAAAAGTATCCAATCACCAAAGGACATGTCAATCCTCATAGGTACGTGGCATAGATAATGTGGCATGGATGACGACATGGCATCTACTATGAAATTTTTTGAAAATGTCTATTCACTAAGTGACACGTCATCACTCATATTAACGTGGCATAGATAATCTGTCATGGATGATGACATGGCATCTAATGTGGAGTTTTTTTTCAAAAATATCTAATCATCGAGTGACACATCAGCATCCATAAGTGACATAGCATGTGCTTTGAATTTTTTTGATAGTGTCCAATCATTAAGTGACATGTTGGGAACCACATGCCATGTCATCACTCATGTTCCATAAATTATATGATGCATCCTCTAAGTTTCATAAATATTCCTAAATAGTCCTTATACTTTAAAAATATTTATAATTAGGTCCTTTGATTTTCTAGTATGATTTAGTTTAACCTTTCGAGTATGATGGAAGAGAAGGTGATGATTCTGATGCGGGATGAGTTATTAGATATATTTAAAAAATCAAAAATGGTATCAATATTCAAAATAGAGAGCTAGATTCGAACCCCAAGATGGTCTTAAAGTAAATCAGGTTCGGAGATCTGAAGATTGCGATGGTAACATAACGATAGTTGTGGACCAGCATTAGTCTTGGCTGACTAGGTCCTCGGGTATAGCCAAAAAAAGTAAGGATTAGCTACAGCCGACTTAAGGGCAGTCCAAATTGGGTAGGTCATCCCGATTTGGCAAGAAACTCATTCTGGAAGAGTAAGTCTTCTTACAATCATAGAAAAGCCTGATAAGGAAGATTTAACCTCAAAGATTAGATTCCACCCCAAAAGATAACTGCCGGTTGGCTCCACATTGCAGATGAAGAAATCCAATCTCCTCTAGTGCGATTCACACATTCTTTCTGGGAACGACCAGTCCCCCTGGCGTGCATAACTTTTACTTCTCTATAAATAGGGGGAAAAAGGGACCCCAGTTAAGTTCACACAACACCTCAAAATACTCTCTCTCTATATATTCTCCAATTCTGAGCTGACTTAACCATCGGAGGGTCTCCATCAGAAATACTTTGATTAGGGACTTCTTGTGGGTCCTGCTCCCGCATCTGGAATGGTCTTGCTCTCCCACATCTGGAGTGGTCTGTCTTAGAACCTCGTCTCCAATCGAGGACCCTATTTTCTCACCTTCTCTTGAGGAGTCTTTGGCCGAGGAGTCCAACATCTTGCTTACATTCGAGAAGACCAGTTTCAAACTCTTTGACTTGAGATTTGGCAGCAACAGCAGTGACAACAAAAAAATATGCGGACTCGACATTCTCAGTTTTGCCATTGCCAAGCTCGCTACTGCTGTCGAATTTCTCCTTAAAAAAATAGATCGATAATCGTGAATTATACAACCAAGGATCTCAGGCATTTGCTCCAACTACAGTAGAATAGATCTCCTAATTAGGATCTCAATCATTGTTTTATAATTTAAAAAATATCTAATTAAATCTTTTGATTTTCAAATATGTTTTAATTTACACTCTGCTGCTGCCCTAACGCTCAAATGGCCACCGCCGCCGCTGCCGCCCCGCTGTCCCCGCGTAACTCTACCGCAGCGGCCCCGTCGCTTGGATGGACACCGCATGCCCGGGAGCCATGCTCCACTATGCTGGATGCACCCATCGCTCGCATGGACACCACCACTGCATGGTTCCACCGTAGTTGGTCCCGCTGCCCCACCTTGCGGTAGCTGCCTTCGCGTGCCTCTGTCGCCGCCGACCTCGCCGCTTGGACGAACGCCACTTATGCGTGGTTTGACATTCGGCGACACCGCCACCACTTCCAGACCCCCCACACAGACGCCAATGATGATGCCACCGCCACCGGAACACCCTCGCATGACTCCATTATAATGGGCTCCATTGCTCAGATGGATGCCACATGCCGCGAAGCCGCATGCCGCCATGCCAGCTGCACCCAACGCCATCCGTTGCTCGCATGGCCGCCGCCGCAATCGTAGCCACCTTAGCACGGCTCTGCTGCAGTTGGCCCCACCGCTCAGACGAATGTCGCATGCAAGCGGTTCAACATCCAGCATCATAGCTGCCACAGCTGCCTCACATGTCTCTACCTCTGCTAGGACGGTCGTCGATCCAGCCGCTCAGAAGGACACTGTGCATGTGTTCCGATGTCCGATAGTGCCACAATCGCCTTTGCGTGACTCTATTGCCACAACTGGACCAGCCATATAGAAAGATGCTGCTGCAGTGGGCCCCACCTCTAAGATGGATGCTGTGTGCCTCGGAGCTTTGCTCCACCATGCCGGCCACATCTATCGCACACACGGATGCCGCCACCATCGTAGTCGGCCCAGCCACTCAGACGAACACGACATGCATACGGTTCTATGTTCGTGCCACCGCTGCCAAAATTGTCTTCGCACATCTCTCTCACCGTCTATATGCCCAACGGCACCACTGCTCAGATAGACTCGCATTTGACATCAGGCTCCATGGCAGTCGACCCCATTGCTTGCATGGATGCTGCATGGAGGTGGTTCGATGTTGGATGCCACTATTGCCACAACTGTCCTTGCACACATTTACCACCACCGACATAGCCCGACATTTACCACCACCGAGATAGCCGTCGGGCCCGCTGCTCAGATGGACGTGAGATGTGGTCTGACATACAGCAGTGCGCAGCCGCCATGTCGCGACTGTTTGGATTTGAAATGCGTCCAATGATTCGTCTCACTTAAGAATCATCACATTCTCTGTTATCACGATGGAAAGGTTGGATTAAATCATATTTGATAATAAAATAATTTAGTTAAAAATTTTTTAAATATAAAAATTATATAAAAATATTTATAAAATTTTGAGATAAAAAATATAATTTATTATATAGATGATGATGTAGAATAGATGATGATGTGACTGACATATAAATGCTGATGTGGTACTGAATTACTAATGTATCACATGATAATTGGATATTTTCAAAAAAATTACATTCCATGCCACATCATCGTATATGTGCCATATCATCTATGCCACATATATGTACCGTATCATAATATATGTGTCATATCATCTATACCACAGCACTATGGG
This sequence comes from Elaeis guineensis, assembly GCF_000442705.2. Lineage (NCBI taxonomy): Eukaryota > Viridiplantae > Streptophyta > Magnoliopsida > Arecales > Arecaceae > Elaeis > Elaeis guineensis. Next base: position 12,381,280 of record NC_026004.2, on the reverse strand, counting down.
CATTGATGTGTTATCTTGTGATTGGATGCTTTCGAGAAAAATTCCACATTAGATACTATGTCATCATCCATGCCTCGTTATCATGCATGTGTCACGCCATCTATGCCACATCACCTATGCATGCTAATGTGTCACTCGGTGATTGAATATTTTTGAAAAAATTTTATATCAGATGCCATGTCATTACTCATGCTATGTTATCACGTATGTGCCACATCATATATTCCACATCACCTATAAATATTGATACGTCACTTGATGATTGGACACTTACAAAAATTTTATATCATATACCACGTCATCATCCATGCCATATCATTAAAATAAAATTTTTATCTGTTATGCCATGTCATCACTTATATGCTACGTCATCTATATCATGTCATCTTCATCAGATATTTTTCACTACGTAAGTATCGGTTATTGCCAGCTGAGATTTCTGATGAGAAAAAGTGGTCGGAATATGAAGAAAGAGCCATATTACGATGGTTCAAAAAGTACAGGGACTAAACTTTAGTTTTTTATAGTTTAGGGACTATTTAAAAAAAAATTGACTTAGTTTAGAGACCAAAAACATAATTTCTCCAAATCTTTTTTTTTCTTTGTTGTAGGCCAGATCTATATTCATGAAAACTTTATATGGATATAAAAAAAGCTTCAATTTTCAAGCCAAATAATCTATATGACTCTGTTACCATTATATTAAAATTTTATGGGACAATAAAACTTACTTTAAAAAAAAAGCCATCAATGCCATCTTCGATCTCTCAAATCTATCTACTTGTAATCACAAAAAGAGATCAAGCTGAATATGCTTCTCACTATCTACGAGCAGTACCTTGATTTTGTAATTCTAACTCTGAAATTTTCAATTGGGAGAACTTCACAAGCTCTCGGATAAGTTGGAGATCAAATCCATAAGAAATATTCTTTTATAACGTATTTCACCCATCGAGGTAGTATCTAAATCAATCACAATGACTAAGATGGACATTATCCATAATGATCATGTAAATATAACTTTATCACAATAACCATCAAGTATATCAGTCTAAATCAAATTAAATCAACTAAAATAAATTTCGATATGTATTAATATGGGACATATCCAGATGAAGCTTAATCGGATAAATTCCAACCGATGCTTCTAACCTCTGATGCTATTATTCATCCTCTAGTTGTTATTTATAGTAGGAAGCTGGGTAAGAAGCTGATGAAAGCCATCATGGCCAACCATTAACTGAAAGCTTGTGGAAATCGTGCATATAAACCAAGAAGAAAGGCAAAACTACCGTAGTGTCCGATCCAAACGCCCCATATGCAGACAAGGTGGAGCCTGCGAGTGTTTTCTAGGCAATTACGTTGGAAAGTTTTAATTTTCTCCTGAATTATTTTTCCTTTTTTTTTTTTTTCTGCTGACTGAAGGGGAGGTCCTGTGCCACCTAAATTTTATTGGGTGAGATAATAGAATTACTTAACGGAAGAAGGCAAGAAAAGAAAAAATTACAAAATTATACTAGAGCAAAGATAGTAATGTTAAAACCGGACACATCATGGATGGTAAAGCTTCCAAGTTCCGTTCGTGGAGGGTAAGTCTTCAGCCAGCCAGCAGATGGTGCCTCTACAGCTTTCTATCAGTCTATGGAGAAACTAAAAAGAACCTTGTGGGAGTGGAACAGTCTCAAAGCTTTCTTGTCAACAACCAAGAGGATCCAAATTTTTTCGATAAAAATTTTAATTATTTATTTTTTGAAAAAAAATTTAAAAACATTCTTAATAGCCCAACGTTTGATATTTAAATACCGATATACATAATTATTGATTCTCCATTGTTTAAGGTTTAGGTGGACACATGCACATGCTTACTCTTTCACTCGACGGAGACATCCCGGCCAAATTAAAAGCGCTGATTCCCAATTTAAATTTCAGTTACGAATTAGGCTAATAGTCATGAAGGTCTTTACTAAGAGACTACTAAGACTAAGCATATAAAAGATCTCCGACTCTCAAGGTTTAAATACAAAAATCTAGATGAAGCCTTGTGCTACTACTCCAAGAGAGCATCGTGCTAGCCTTTCAAATTTCATTGAATTTCCTTGTTTTCCACTCAATTTCTCTCTTTTCAAATTTTTTTAAGCCTTTCTTGCTCTTCTTGTGGAAGAATTGAAAGAGCCTATCCATCAAATCTCCATGCAATTGTGCTCACCATAGAAAGCTTTAGGCTGAGTTAGGTTCACTACTTCACTGTATCTCAAAGAAGATCTCATCATAAACTCGAACAAGAAACGAAATTCATTCTTAGGATAACTTATTTCAAACACACCTTCTTTCCAATTATTATTTACAATTTATCCATCATTAGATCTAAAATATTAATCTTGTTTTATGCAATTATTAGTAATTTTTATGAAATAGCATCCAAAATAAAATTTATCTTAACAAGGAACGGGACTAGGGTAGTCTAACATAGTTTTCCTTATGTAATTGTTTTGAAGATTATCCATTACAAGAACGTAAAACATATAGTGAGAATAAAATAATATGATATTTATTTATTATGATTTGGATTTAAATATAAAAATTTTTTAAGGAAGAGATGCCAGCCTACTTAGCTAATGGCTACAGGAAAGGAAAAATGGCTGTTATCCACCGAGTTTGTATGGCCCTAAAAACTATAATATCTCGGTTTCTCTCTGTTTTGTTTTTTAATTAAAAACGTTAGCTTCCTTATGTAACAAAAAAAAAAAAAAAAAAAACGTTAGCTTCCTTTATCTCGTGTCTGCCCACTCCCATAACAAAAGGGCCCGACTTTAGACTTTAGTAGGGCCCACTTCGTCTGCCCGGATTAGAATCCAACTGTTGGCAAATAAGTTTTCTGCTGATTTAGTCGAAATAACTGAGGACGTGCAGGAGAAATTATTAGACGGATGTACGGTTTTATTCCCAATCCTGTTTTGATCTTGAATAGATTAAATAAAAAATAGAGGTAATGTGGTGAGTAACTATTAAATTGATCCAATGAACCAAATCATCTAAAAATTTCTCACATGATAGGCGCACTGGAGGTCTTTCTTCTCGCGATCACCGCAAAGTTGGACTGGTTCGGTGGACTTGTTGCTTCCAATAATTTCTCGCATGATAGGAGCCATTAATGGACCTTTGTTACAGCCAGCATACATGTGTTCCATGATAGATTAATTCATTGGATCTAGTTCATCTAATTTCTCATCTGACATATATGGTTGGTAGACTTTTCGTACAAGAGAAATTATTGTCTAGACCATGCCAAAATAGACCAACCAAATCGTATACTAGATAACATGCCACATTAACCTTTGTACTTTACGAATTCCCAATTACATGTTATCCATAGTGCATGTGCTCCGAGATTGCGCTGGGCGTATTCCAAACAATAATTTCTCCTCTTACAACTATTTTACATGTGCCCCGAGTTTTATATTGGCCCACTACGCATGATCCATTTATAATGCGACACATGCTAATTCACCATATATATATATATATATATATATATATATATATATATATATATATATTGTACTTTATGAATTCCCAATTACATGTTATCCATGGTGCATGTGCTCCGAGGTTGCACTGGGTGTGGTCTAGACAATAATTTTGCCTCTTACAACTATTTTACATGTGCCTCGAGTTTTATATTGGCCCACTATGCATGATTCATCTATAATGCAACACATGTTAATTCATCATATATATATATATATATATATATTTTTTTTTTTTCTAATAATAAGATGCGGTCTTGGAGATGGCAAGGTTGTTAATAATAAGATGTGGTCTTGGGGATGGCAAGGATGCCATGAAAACAAATTTTGTCAATATAATAAAATTTTTGAACCCAAGAGATGTGAGTACTACTACAATGACAAAGTAGAGAGTGAAAGAGTAGTTTTATGAAAAAATATTTTATATGACTGTGGAGCATTAACAAAATTTGGTGCACTGACGATGAAATTAACGAATCAAAACAATCCTTCTAATGAGGAATGGAAAGTTGTTGAGATATCTATATCTGGTACAGTTAAATATATTCTGAATTATATTCTCAATCGTTATGTCTACATCAAAGATTAGGTGAGGTTCAATGGGGTCTGAAGCGTTGCGTGCACGCTTTGTATAGGTGTTTTTCACATAACATGAATGTCATATTATTTTTTTTTAATGAAATACATGTGATATTAATTAATCTCTCAAACAGAATCGTCCGTGCATCTTCACAAAAATTGGATATTTATAGAGGAGTCGTAAGGTATGTTTATGATTGTTTTTTTTTTTTTTTTTTAAATTTTATATAATAAAATGACGTTAGTGAGACACTTCCCTTGTAGATATATTATGCTTAATAATAAAATTAATGTCGATGTTTACAAAATGCGAAGGTAAAAGACAGGTGAGGTTGTTATGAATAGCGAAAAGTAGAGTTTGGGGTTGAAGCAGGAGGCGATGGATTCGATTTCCCAGGGGTCTGCATAGGAACGGTAGATTAAGTAGAGTATGGGATGTATCCTATGGAAGAGGAGAGCTTGAAGAGAAAGCTGGAGAACTGTTCATCTTTTGAGCTCCTCATCCAGTCCTCAAGAAGGAATAAGATTCACTATTGGGTTCTGACGGAGAGCTTCACAACAAAAAATTCTGTTACTTCTCTCCATCCAAATGCACCATAAAGTAATAGCAACTGAGGTGCCGAAAGCTTTTTGAGATTTTTGTCAGCGTATCGTTTTCTCCATGGGAGCCAGAATTCTATGACGTCGTCCAGTAGGGTTGTGTAGGGAAGTAATTGTCTCCAAATTTTCTTTGGGAAGCGGCATGATGTAACAAGATGGTTTGAGATTTCGCTGTGAAAACCATAAAGTGGACATAGACTAGGACCCTGCATTCCTTTTTTGTTCAGAACATCCCAAGTTAGAATCCAATTGTTATAGCAAAGCCAGTTGAAGATTTTGCATTTCTCTGGCGGTGGGAGCTTCCGAACCACTTTGCCAAAATGAGAAATGATCCCTCCATGTATTAGAAACTCATAGCACTCAGAAACCGAGTACCTGTTGGATGAGGTCCATATCCAATGTCTGTGATCTTTGAATTCTGTAAGATGAGTTTTGCTGAGCTTGGTTTGGAGGTGTTGATATTCTGTGATGCCTGATGAAGGGAGTGGGCACCTGAAGTTGTTTGCCCAATTTGATTTGGCCATGAATTCTGCTACACTAATGCTCTTCTCAGTAGCAAACAGATATAAAAGTGGGGAATAAGGTGCTAAAAGAAGAGGTGTCCACCCAAGTATCGTACTAAAAAGAAGTATTTTTGCCATTTCCAATCACCGGAGAGGAGATAGATTTTATGATCGGAGCTGTATTTAAAACACTTCTCCAGAAGGGTGAGGCGATGTGATGGATGTATTGAGAGTCAATTGTTGGTTCTACCTTGGCAGAGTATTCTTTCTGTATGAGGGTTTTCCAAGGCCTGTCGACTTCAGAAAACAAGGAGTCCCACCATTTGAGGAGTAGTGCTGTGTTTTGAATTTTTAGATTTAAAATGCCCAATCCTCCCAGCTTCTTTGGACGAGATAGCTGCTCCCAATTCGCAAGAATTTTAGATCTGCTGCAAGAATTTTGATGCCCCCAAAGCAAGCTTCTACATATTTGATTTATCCTTTTGATAATAGCAGCAGGAATGTATAGAATGGACATCCAAAAGATGGGGATCGCTCTTAACACTGAGTTGTTCGAGACTAAATGCCCAGCTAAAGTCAAAATATTTCTCTTCCACGCTGCTAATTTTCTTTCTACTTTCTCCACTAAAAACTTCCACTCAGAACTTTTCATGGATCGATGATTGAGCGGCAGGCCGTGGTAGTGGAAAGGCTGCTTACTAGTCCAACAACCAAGTAACTTGGATAGCCTTGATGTCTCAGCATTTGTAAGTCCAATTCCGATTATCTGAGTTTTACTGAAATTGATTTTCAAACCAGTCAAAAGTTCACAGGCATACATTATAAACTTTAAGTTGTTGAAGTATTTTTTGGTTGGGTGGCAAAAGATGGCAGTATCGTCGACACATTAGACACAGAGAATGTTAGTAGAAGAGCTCTTAATTTGTACCAATACCAACGATGAGATCTTCTTTAGCAGCCTGATGAAAGATGCGATAAAGCAAATGAGCTACGAAAATAAAAAGAAAAGGGGATAAGGGATTACCTTGCTTCAATACCCTCTTTATTGAGAACCAATTTCCAATTTGCCCGTTGATCAATAGTGCAAATCGAGAGGTAGTGATAGCTATTTCACCCAGGAGATCCATTTTAGACAGAAACCTCTTTTCTCTAATATCTTAAGGAGGAAAGACCAAGAGATTCTGTCAACGTCTTTTCCAAATCAACCTTTATAAACGTCCCTTTCCTATTGATCCTTTTGCAATGACAAATTATTTCTGAAACCACAATGAAGTTTTCAAATATTTGGCGTCCCTTGTTTAGTGCTGATTGGCTGAAAGAAATTAATGATGCAATGAAACACCTCAATCTTGTAGCTAATAGTTTGGAGAAGATTTTGATTATAGAATTTTCTAAGCTGATTGGCCTAAAATCTTTAACAGATGGATTATCCCTTTTCTTCGGGATGAGAGTGATGAAAGAGTAGCTGAACCCGGAGACATCGCATGTTCCATTATTTAAGGATTGGAAAAAGATCATAATATCATCTTTGATAACTTCCCAATATATTTGATAGAAGGATGCAGGAAAGCCATCTGGTCCGGATGCTTTACCCTTGGCCAAATCTGAAATTGCTAATTTCACTTCATCTATAGTAATATCGCTTCTAAGTCAGACATGTTTAGTGGACCTTCAGGGTATAGAAAATATTAGATGTATGTTCTAAAAGTCAATCAAACCGATACATATATTTATTTTAAAATATAATTTTATATTTTATATTTTTATTATCAATGAAATTGGATTTATTTAATCCTTTCATATTATTTATGTATTTATAAATCATCCAAATAATTAATAAGATCATAACACATATTTCAAAAATTAAAAATTTCAGGTATGTATCATTGGTGATTAATTTTTAAATATTTTCGATCGATAGATTATCATAAAGCTGGTGATTGATCTGGAGAAATTGATGCACATATTACTTTTCTTTTAGGATAGACGAGTCTTGAGTTTACAATATGAAAATATTGAAGTAAGAGTACAGATAATTATTAGAGAACAAGCATGCCGAGTATGATCGATATGAGAAGTCATTTGGATGTCTACTCACTCATCGGTGACTTGCTCGATATTGCAGTAGTGTAACTAGTCTTTTGACCTGTAGTGTCTTGGCTATTTATAATAGGATTACTGTTGTTTGACTATACATATATTTAGTCTTTTAGCCATATGGACTCTTGCAATATATTTGGCTACAATAGGTTCATTGTAGGAATATGGTGTGAACTTATATAGAATCTATCGCTCTTGATAGATAAGAAAGATGGTCTTATGTGATTTATAAGATTGAGTTCAGAAGATCTTCATCAAAACAGTGTAAATAGTAGAACAAAACTTTCAGCATTTTCATATCAAAAATTCGAGTTGAATAAATTTGATATATGATAGATGTTGAGATTTGATGAAAAATTTCATAACCGCCGTCTTGTCAGGACCACGATAGAATGACTTAGATAGTAATTGTATATAGAGATTCATCCATTTCATTCTAATGAAACGTTACTACATACTGTTAGGCGTCACTAGTTGTTGTCCAGCTATACAACTCAAGAGGGGGGTGAATTAGGTTCTTAAAAAAATTAAGTAAAAAAGTGCTACAAAATACACCTTAGATGAGATATATGATGTACAATGGAAATAATGAACAATGTGTTGGATATTAAAATAAGTAAGAAGTTAATATAAGAGAGCAAGAAGAAAAATTAAGACACCACAATACAAAGATTTATAGTAGTTCGGTGCTAACCTAGCACCTACATCCACTTTGCAAGCTCCTACTTGAAAATTCTATTCCACTAATTATATTCAACGATTATAATATCGAATTCTATCAATCCTAACTTTTTTCTAGTTAGATATTTATTTTTTGGATACAAACCAATCCTATACACTCCAATTCTAGGTTCGGATCAACCTTTCCCTAAGTTTTAGAATATCTAAAACTTATACACACAAGGACAAGTGAGAAGAAGAAGTTATATAATGACAATCAAGCTAAGCTCTTTAGTAAGCATAATAAAATAGTAAATGCACTTTATACAAAGTTGAAGAAGCCTTTGAAAATACCTTCAATTGGAGTAGAGAGTTAAAAGCACTTGAGAAAGATGGTTGAACTTGAAATGAATGCTTCTTTGTCTTGAAACTTTAATCTCTTTTTAAATAGATTTTCTCTTAATATTTTTTTAAATTTTTTCTCATTTTGAATACTTTTATATCTTCAATCAATATTAAAAAATATCTAGTAACCATTTAGAGCCATTGGAGAGTGATTAATTGGCATTAAATATATTAAAAATAGGCTAGAAAACTAGCTATTATGGACTTTAGTATCTTAGGGGTCGACCCATGGGTCCTCTCTTGGCATAGGAGTCATTCCATGGGTCGTCCTCTATGAACAGAAAAGAAAATTGACCTCTATTTGAGCTTGCGATATAGTAGGGGTCAATCTATGGGTCGCCTCCTGGCATAGGGGTCGCCCCATCAGTCATCCTCTATTGTATGCCATCCCAAAAATCAGCATGCCAATATCCCATTTCAAAAAGAGATGATCTTAGGATCGTCCCCTCAAGTCCAGAATAGATTTTCTTTCATTTTTGGATTTCGAACATTCCAAAATTGCCTCCAAATGTTCCAAAATCATCTTGGATGCTCTTGAGGCCTCCAAAAAATATTATTCTCATATCCAACTTGATGAATTTATAACTTTAGCTTTCTCCAAGCATCTTTATCAATTCAAAATTTTTGAATTTTTTGAAATATAAACATAAATTTTTTCAAAGATAAAAATCATTAGTACTCCTTTAATATTTTGTAGTCATCAAAATTAATTCTTAGGTTAATAATTTTTTTCTTTTTGATGATGACAAAATATTTGAGTATAAGTAGAATAAGGTATGTAAAATATTGGAGTAAAATAGTGCAATTAAAAATGTATGAGCTTAAGATCAAAGTATATACAAATATATTCAATTTGATGTATCTTTTCAAGGCATGAGTTTTAAGCTAATATATTAAGACATGGTATCAAGGCCAAGTTAGACAATATGATACATCGTTAGAGTGAATGATAGATAGTGCAAATATAGTATAAACTTCAATTTTGACTAGATGATTTAGCTCTTTTTAGAAAAGTAGTTGCGGCTACGGTCCTAACATATATTAGTAGAAAATTTAGAAATTTAGCCAATCAAGCATATATTTCAAAAAAAATATCAATCAAGCATATATTTCTACTTACACCATAAACAATCGACTCCCTCTTTTTGGCATCATCAATTTAGATAAGAAATACTTCATAATATCTACTCCCTCTTTTTTTATCAAATAAGAAATCTACTACTTAAATGATAAGATGATCCATAATCAAGAATGGGATACCATAACATCACATTCAATATTTATAATAGAATACATATTGGACAATGTCACATTATAATAAGAAGCACATTTCATTTATTATATAATGTTAGTGGAAATACATCAAGATAGTACATTGAGTTCACATAAGCCAAAAGTACATAATGTCAGTCAAAATATATCAAAATATATAATAGTAGCCAACATACAATAAAAATATAACATCCATAACCATATCCATAAGCATACAATAAGGATCATATAACATCATCCATAATAACTTGGCAACAGAGTCAAAGGAGGAAGAAATCTCATGATGGATAAAAGGTCTAGATGAGGCACGACCACACCAACTCCAACTGCTACTAGAGGATCTGACACGGGCAGAGGAACAGGATGGTCTGGAAGGCTGGAAAGGAGTAGGGTCTCTAGAAAGTAACTAAATCCTAAGAGAGTCAAGTTGAGCTTCAATTGCCTCAAAGACTGTAGAAGTGAATCAATGTCCTTAGAAATAGTGTCATCCGATCCTTTAATCTCCCACCTCAATATCTCAATCACTAACTCAATCAAACTATGCAACCTGCCTGTCTCTATTGATAGGTTTGACAAATATATAGTATCGTCGCTCGATCTGATAGGAAGAGTTAGTATCCTCACCTCTCTATCCAAATCTAAGACTCTACCCCTCCATTGAAGTCAACCGGTGATCCCCCCGGTACCATAACAATAACTTTCACGTCAGTATTCCACATCACTGAGTTTGAGAATAGTATCAATAAGATGCTCAAGTCAGAAATCATTTGTGTCACCATGGAGATGTGAGGCACCATGGACTTGTTTGATGAAGGAGCCATATGGTAGCTCTCCTCCTGAGAAGTACCTCTGGCTACAAGAAGAATATCAACGATCTACTCTGAAATAGTCCACAGCTGATCATCCTCCAGTCTGATAGATGAACGTCATAATCAATATATAGACTGGAGCTTAGAAGAATCTCTCCCAACTACCTTAGAAGGACCTACCTCAAGCTCAAAAATAAAGTGAATGTTGGGGCTATGCTTGCGAGGTGGTGAAAATGATCTCTCTCCCTTAGCTCTATCCTCCCCCTCATCATCACCAATGCCACTATACTTCACCTAACAACCATCAATTTTGAAAAAAGCCATCCAATATAGTAAATGGTTATTGTAGGTATCCATATGGGACAAGCGGCTAGTGGCCTCCCCCTCAAAACTAATACCAAAACTCCTGAAAATCAGTATAAGTGCCATTCATAGGGTAAAAGGGCATTTGTCTATTGAGGGCCTCATGCATTGCCTCAATAATAAGTGTAGGAAGATTAATGAAAATTTCACAAATAATATGATGTATCACACAGATAACTCTCACGGAAAGAAAACCATGTCTTCCTCCTCTAGGAAAAAAAATTTTCGTCACAATGTGATGGAGGAGCCTCATCTTAACATTTAAATTCTCAGTATCAGTTTTATCAATTCCCTTCACATCTTCTCTTTCCAAAATAGATTTAAAACCATCTTTCTTTTTGATAAGTTTATCTGAACTACTTCTCTCATAGGGTAGATGAAGAATATGACCAAGATGATAGGCATCCAATAGAATTTTCACATCCTTAACAACAGATCTAGCTCTCCCATCAGTGTAAAAAAATTTTTGATAAAATTCTCTAACCAGATCAATGTAGGTTACTTTCTTAAGCATATAGTAATATCACCAACCAAGACCCTTGATCTTTTTTCCAAATTTTTTTTTTTCTAAAAATCTAAAGTCAATCACTACAAAAAATTAAGTTATTGGCTACGAAAATTTTTCATCACTAATAAGCCAATTTCGTCACTAATAATAATTAGCGAAAAAAATTTCATCGCTAAAATTTTATCGCAAAAAATACCATCGTTGATAATATTTTACGATAATTTTTTTTTTCATCACCAATAAAAATAATTTATGATAAAATATTTTTATTATAAAAAACTAAAAATAAAAAAATTTATACATAAAAAAAATTATGATGAAATAACAGTCGCTAATAAATAACAAATTAATAACGATGAAAACATATTCATAGCTATTATTTCAAACTTTTTAGCGACAAAAATTTTTCATCACCAAAAATTTTATTTAATTAAAAAATAAAAATTAAAAAACTTTAGTGACTAATATTTATGTCATAAATAAATATTTTTTCGATAGAATTTTACATCGTTGATAATTATTTACGATAAAAAAATTTTCATCACTGTTAATTATATATTTTTTGAAAAATTAAATTATTTTTATAATTTTTTTTATGATGAATATTTTATCGATAATAATTTCATCGCTAATTATTTTTTTTAAAATTTAGATATATTTTTTTAAGTTATATGTATAATATTTTTTATAAATTAACAAATTTGAATAAGAAATTTGCACAATAAAATGATAAATAAATTTTATTATTTTATTATATCAAATTAAAATTATAAGAGTTTTTTAAAAAAATACATCAAAGAGCCGTCACATATCGGCATGTAGAAAATGAGGTGGGGATGGGGAATGCTCAACGGAGCTCGGACCGGCCTGCTGCTGGCTCAACTGCTGGATCGTCTGCTCCATGTGCGCCATCCACTCTATCATCTGGATCTGGAGCTGCTGATACTAGTCGATGCATATAGCCAGCTCCTGAGCTCGCTGCTCAGCCTACTGTCGATCCTCGACAGCCTGTCTCTGCATCTCCATCAACCGAGCCTGGCATGTAGAATGGATCTCAGCCTTAGATGATCGTGAAGATGAAGGAGCAGTGATCCCATATCCTAGACTCCTAATATAACAAGGTCTCGTATCGAGCATCCGATCACAGATCTCATCATCTATGGGTGTGGTCGAGTCCTCAAGAGTAGGCTGGGATCTCATATCAGTCATACGATTCTAAAAATAAAAATTAGAGTTATTTTAATTTTTTAATAAAGATCAAATTATGAATAAAAAATTAATTGAAAAAACTTACAAAAAGGTCCTAGCTCCTTGTCGTCCACTCCCCCGACCGTCGCTGGTGGGTCCGCTGGTAGATATCGATCCTACCAGGAAGCTCGTCACTCTCAGCATCTCTCTACAATTTGAGAATTATTTAAAAAAATTTAAATAATTAGAGAAATATATCATAATTAAAAATTTAAAAAATACATACCATGTGCTTCATATGGCGAGCAAATAATCCGAACCCCCACAATGCGACACAGTCTGTCTCATCCGATTCGTCGCATTCTGCATACATCGTCTCTATAAAATTAGTAATAAAATTAGTAGATAATAAATATAATTTAAGAATAAATGATTAAGTCATTAAAATATAAAAAAAAAAGTTTAGATGTGTAACCTGATATGTCGGATCCTCGTAATGCCGACATATGGTAGTCCAATCGTCGATGGTGATGCTGTTGTAGGGCTGCAGCCGCACTGCCTCCTGCCCATGAGCCTGCACTACCTGATACCAATGCTGATGCATGTAATGGTGATAATCTTTGAAGTGCAAAGATAGATGGGTATCGATCGCTTGCCTCACATGATTATTCTCGAAATCGATGATGTCAAATACACCCTGCCAATAACAAATATTAGAAGAATACTATGCAAATTAAATATTCATAATATAATTTATTTTATCTATAAGTGGGTATAAAAAAATTATCTCTGAGCCAGGACAACATGATGCCAATTGAAGAGCATCACCGGAGCATAGTTGTGGCATATGATGTCCAACTCGATCTGCCATGGCTCACACCATCTCCTAATGGGTCTAGTGTAGTCGGCCAGTATCTCTATCCGGAGACACTATCCTGGGTGCTCACGTCTCTAACGTTCTAAAGCGAGGTTCTTCAATGAACCTCGCCCTTACCTGACCACCAATGTAGACTGATTTGAAACAATAATAAATAAATCATTAGTATGATCCAAATAAAAGAATCAAATTTGATTATATATAAAGTGTAATAATTAATACCACTGGGACCAGCATCATTAGGACCCGCCTCACTGAGATCCGGCTCACTCGTAGTCGGCTCATTGGGACCTGCCAGTGCAGGACCCTCTGACACTGGAGCCGGTGAGGCAATGGAGATTGATGAAGGCGCCTTAACCTCCGAGCTGTCTGCAGGTAACTGTGAATGCGACCATGTACATATATACATACGTACATGTACATACACACACACACACACACACACACACACACACACATATATATATATATATATATATATATATATATATACGTACATGTACATATACATATACATATACATATATATATGTGTCTGTGTGTGTCCATATATATATGTATACATATATACATATACATACATGTACATATATACATGTACATATATATATACATATATATATATATATATATACATATATATATATATATATACATATATATATATACATATATATATATATATATATATATATATATATATATATTGATATATTTATCATGTGTATTCATGGTATACTCACTACTAATATATGAAAATGACAATTAATATTTAAGTATATGCTTTAGAAGAATAAATTATATTTAATAAATATTAAGAGTATTTAAAAATGCATTTATGTCATGTCTATACATGGTATATCTTTGCTTAAGAATATATTTAGCAATGCATGGTTGCCTACTATGATTTCTACCACCATCTTTTTTTCTCTTTTTAGTTATTTATTTATTTATTTACTGCTTCTTTTGTTTTAAGGTTAGACATGATCATGACCATCAACTAAGTGGACCCAGTCCTGAACCTTTTCCTATCCTTTGTTTCACCCAATAATAGCTCTCAAGCCTTTTCCTAATATAATCTTTCTCAAGTTTGATGCTATCTGATCGTGATCAAAACAACAAAACCATATCTATTGTTAAATTCTCACCATTGAATTGAGGTTGTTGGAAAAGTTTCATGATCTTTAATCAAGAATAAATTTAACAAGAAGCCGAAAAGCCTTCTTTATAAATATTTTTATATTAAAAATTATTTAAAGTAATGAATAGCATTTTTTTTTTCATCATGTATTTAAAGCAAGGCCATGAATAGCACATTTGATAAAGTTGCCTCAATTGTAGAGGTCTCTTTTGCCACATTTATGAATTATATCACATATACAAGAAGTTTTTTTTTGAAAACATATTTAATACATATAAATGCAAATATGATATCATGAGATAATCGTGGCCTTTTATCATATTTATAAATATTATATCCACTACATATGCATGAAAATACTTTCTTAATACATATTATATCCGCTACATATGCATGAAAATACTTTCTTAGAAATGTATTTGATAAATGATTATTTAATTTCATATGGACATATTTTGGCTTCAATTGCATAAATTAATGCAAACATGATATCAAGGAAATAATCATAGCCCTTTGTCTCTCTTATGTTTCCATAAATTTCTCTTTCTTTCCTCTCTCCTCTCCTCCTTCCAATTGATCGCCCTCAAAATTTCAATATAGGATTTTTTTTTCTCAATTTCTAATTCTTAGATTCTCTTGCAAGCCATCGGTTAGACATACTTGCATTGGCTGCTTTACTAGCCAATACCTGATTGGAACCTCACAAGGCTGCCTCCAATCGTCACCTTCTCTTGCAAGAGATGAAAATGTGGCCACTAAAGATATCTTTATGATCAAGTTCTACACATTGCTGTATCTCCAATTCGTTTGCAGCTCAAACATACTGTTGTCATTGGTGGTAGTGGTGACTTAATAGAGAAAGGTCCTTCCAATGAGTAGTATCACTGACTTGGCCATCAGGAGAGTTGGGGGTATGAGAAAAGAGGATCGAAGGCGAAGAGAAGGGAGAGATGGAGGTATTTAAAAATGATTAAAAAAAATAGAAAGAAATGAAGGGTTTAGGAGCACGCTTCATGGAATCTACACCATTAAATCTTCACAAGATATATCCGAATTTGGTAATATTCACTACTCGAGTTTGACAGGTTTTTATTATCATACTTTTATTAAATACAAATAAAAATATATATTATTTTTGGAAAAAAAAAGTATCATGCTTATTGCATAGATTATATGCTAGTTTTTACTAAAAAGGCCAAGGATTAATGAAACTCTTGCAAGAAATGAAGGACTTTTCTCAAAAGCTTGCTTAAGTCCTTGAGCCTCTGTATGAGAAAATGGTTGATGTGAACTATTGGATCATGCCTTTTACAAATCTTCAAGCAATCAAACTCTTTCATTCATCCATAGGCATAAATCTGATGGTGCAATCCAATGGTGAATTCCTATGAAGGATAGTGTATCCTTCGTTTGTGCGAAAGATACAATTCTTGTCCAAAAACTTAGATTTCTATGACACAAAAAAATGATTAATCATCTTTCACAATGTCGATTATTGGATTGCATCTCACATGGATCTTCCAGCATTCCTAACTTTTAATTAACTATAAGAAAACAGTGATTTTGCGACCAAATTCTTCGATTGAAATTTGCAACCAAATTTTTCGATTGAAATTTGCAATCAATGTTACAATTAATTTTGTGACCAAAATTTTTTACGTCCAATTTTACAATTGATTATTAAAAAACTTAATATAGCAACCAAAAAATATTGATTATAAAATAAAAATTTTATGATCGATTTTGCAAACAATAATAAAAAAATTAATATAGAAACCAAAAAAATTGGTTACAAAATTAAAATTTTGTGACCGATTTTGCAACCAAAAATCTGAATATAAAAATAAATTTATAAAATATTATTTTTTATGGATTTACAACCATAAATTTGATTGTAATAATTTTTAATTATTTAATTTAATTTTTAAATAAGATTTCTTGATTGCAAAATGGATTTATTATTTTGCAACAAAAAAATTGGTTGCAAGCTTTTCATTTTTTATTTCTATTAAAAATTTTATGATTGAAAAATTGATCATAAAATTTTTGACTTATTTTTTAATCTATAGATATGTTTGTGACCAATTTTTCGATCATAATTTTTTTTTAATATTTTATAACCAAAAAATTGATCATAAAATATTTTAATTATTCTTTTATTTAAATATATTTATGATCAATTTTTTGGTTACAAAATATTAAAAAAAAATTTGATCAAAAAATTGATCACAAAATACTTGAATTATTTTTTTAATTTATAAATAATTTTGCAATTGATTTTTTGATTGTAAATTTTTTTAACATTTTACAACAAAAAAATTAATCATAAAATATTTTAATTATTTTTTAATTTAAATATATTTATGATCAATTTTTTGGTTATAAAATATTAAAAAAATTTATGACTAAAAAATGTATCGCAAAATACTTAAATTATTTTTTAATCTATAAATAATTTTGTGACCAATTTTTCTATCACAGAATTAATATTTTGCATTCAAAAAATTGGTTGTAAACTTATTTATAAATTAAAAAAATAATTCAAGAATTTTACAATCAATTTTTTGATCATAAAATTTTTTAATATTTTGTAACTAAAAAATTGATTGTAAATATATTTTATAATTAAATATATTTATTTTTATTTCTCTTTAAATATGATATAATTTTAAAATTTAAAGCTCATCTTCATTGTGTATTATTTAAATAATTATCGTTAGAGTATCGTCATAAAAGACCACCTCGATCTAACAGCTCTAGCTATATCGATCAATAAAATTTAATTTTAACGGTCACGAACGATTGCTTGATGATCTGATAGGTAGAGACCATCAATAGATTCAAAAATTTATAATAATAATCTCAATGATATTTTAGTATACGATCAAAATTTTACTTCAATCAGATATCATTATCATGATCAATTTAGCATGAGATGATTTGAATCGTTAAATAAAAAATAAGTGATCAAAATACTAAATGATGTTCGATTATAAAATAATTTTTTAAATAAATAATCTTTACTACTACTTTGATCATTTGTACAGTGGTGTTCATAAAATCCAAACCGCACGTATATGAATCATTTATGTTAAGTAGATCTTACAAAAGCACAAATATAATTACTTAAGGACTTTAGGAATAAGTATCAATAAATATATAGTTTTGAATGCAAAATATTAAAAAAATTTATGATCAAAAAATCAATCATAAAATTTTTGAATTATTTTTTTAATCTATAAATAAGTTTGTGATCGATTTTTTGATCACTAAATTTTGTTAATATTTTACAACCAAAAAATCAATTATAAATTTAAATTTTAAAAAAAAAATAATTGGTGCTACCGATTTCTTCTTTATAACCCACCTTCTTCCCTCCCCTCCCTGACCTTTTCCCCTCTTCCCCTCCCTGGCACCTGAAGCCCCTCTTCCCCTCCTTGATGATTGCTTGCGATGCCCTCCTCTCGCTGGCCCGCCTGCGACGGCACCTGCTCCCCTCCTCGACAACCGCTTGTGATGGCCTCCCCTCTCCTCTGGCCTCCCCTCACCGACCCATCTGCGATGGCCCCCTCTTCCCTCTTCAGCGACCACCCGCGATGGCCTCCCCTCACCAGCCCACCCGTGACAACCTCCCTCACCAGCTTACCCGCGATGGCCACCCCTCCCTCCCCAGCACCCGAACCCCCACTTTCCCTCCCCAGCTCGCCCACAATGGCCTGTCCTCCTCTCCCCAGGAACCACCTGCTATGGGCCCCCCTTGTCGGCCCTCCCGCAACGGCCCCCCTCCTCTCCCCGACAATAGCCCGCGATGGCCTCCCCTCGCCGGCCCACTCGCGATAGCCTCCCCTCGCCAGCCAGCCTGCGACGACCCCTCTCCCCTCCCTGACGACTGCCCGTGATGGCCTCCCCTCGCTGGCCTGCCTGTGATGGCCTCCCTCCCCTCCCCGGTGACCATCCATGATGGCCTCCCCTCACCGGCCTGCTAATGACGGCCCCCCCTCCCCTCCCCTCCCCAGTGCCCGAACCCCCTCTTCCCCTCCCCGGCCTGCCCGTGATGACCCACCCTCCCCTTTCCAGCGATCACCTGT
This sequence comes from Elaeis guineensis, assembly GCF_000442705.2. Taxonomy (NCBI): domain Eukaryota; kingdom Viridiplantae; phylum Streptophyta; class Magnoliopsida; order Arecales; family Arecaceae; genus Elaeis; species Elaeis guineensis. The sequence continues at coordinate 12,362,660 of NC_026004.2, read as the reverse complement.
GATGGCCTCCTCTTGCTAGCCCGCCCGCGATGGCCCCCCTCCCCTCCTCGGTGGTAACCCACGATGGCCTCTCCTCGCCAGCCCGCTCGCGATGGCCTCCCCTCCCCTCTGACCTCTCCTTGCCGGCCTGCCTATAACGGCCCCGGCACCCGAACCATCTCTTCCCATCCCCAGCTCGCCCACAACAGCCCGCCCTTCCCTCCTCGACGACCACTCGCAACAGCCTCCCCTTGCCGGCCTGCCCACGACGACCCCCTTTCTCCTCTTCGACGATCGCCCACGACGGCCTCCCCTCGCTAACCAGCCTACAATGGCCCCTCTCCCTTACCTCCCCATGTCGGCCCGTCCACGATGGCCTCCCTTCATCGACCCGTCCGCGATGGCCTCCCCTCATCGTGAGCCATGAGAAATGGGCAGGAAATACCCTCGATCCATAGTGAACCACGAAAAACCAAGGAGAATTGGTCGCTGGTCCACGCATCACTCCATGGACCACGTCAACCAAATTTTATTTTAAATAATAATATAAAAATAAAATATATAAAATAAAAATAATATAATAATAAAATAATATAAAATTAAAAATATATATAATTAAAATTTTACGATCAATTTTTTGATCGATTTAAAAATTAAAATATTATAAAAAATAAATTATAATTGATTTTGTGATTGATTTTTTAATTAAAAAATTTAAAAATAATTAGCAATCAATTTTTACAATCAATTTTATAAATAAAAAAATATTTTAACAAAATTAGCAATCAATTTTGTGATCAATAAATTAATTAAAAATAAAAATAATTAGCGATCGTATTTATTAATAAAAAATTTTAAAATTAATTAGCAATTTATTTTGTGATCAATTTATTAATAAAAAATATTTTAATAAATTTAACAATCAATTTTATGATCAACTTTATTTATTAAAAAATTTAAAAATAATTAGTGATAAATTTTGAGATCAATTTTATTAAAATAAAAAATATTATAACAAAATTAGCGATCGATTTTATGGTCGATATATTAATTAAAAAAATTAAAAATAATTAACAACTAATTTTACAATTGATTTTATTAATAAAAAAATTAAAAATAATTAGCAACTGATTTTATGATTGATTTATTAATAAAAAATATTTTAATAAATTTAGTGATTGATTTTAGCGATCAATTGTATAATCGATTTTAAAAAATAAAATATTATAAAACTTAAATTATTTTTTTATTTTTCTATCGCTAAATCGATTGTAAAATTTTTCATCGCAAAATTTTGCGATCAAAATTTTAGCATCTAATTAAAATTGATCATAAAATAAATTAGTAATCGATTTTTATTATTTTGCAACTGATTTTTCGATCATCCATTTACATAGATTTCAAAGTGAGTATCGCATGATCCAACAATAGATTCACATGAAGAAAGATGAATCTTTTTTTTTTTTGGTGCAATAGATAGAAAAAAAATAAGTAACAATAAGAAATATAAAACAACACAGCATCTAAACCCACGAACATAGTTTAAGTCCATTGCATCCGTTTGCAATCAAAAAAAGATGAATTCTTCTTTGGCACGAAAGGTACAACCCTTGTCTAAAAACTAAGGTTCAGAATGTATCTTCCATGCAAGAGAACGGTTGATATTCTTTCAATTACTCAAAAGTAATTGAATCGAGATAACAAAAAGTTATGAGATATTTATCAATTTCAAGATATTTTCAGAATTAATTGTCATCAAATCGAAAGAACCATAGGTTTGGACTTTAGATATTAGATATAGAGCAAGTGATGACACTGGATGATTTTGTGTTTTAAAACTAAAAATAATAATTTTTAGATGCTAGGCATTTTGTTTCCAATCAACCTTCACAAATGCCTGTAAAATATCAAACTGAAATTTTCATTTTATCTCTAACATTTGTTAAATTCATTTATCTTTTTATGCTTGCAAGCATATGTTTTCTTCATATTCCTGACTACTTTTTTAACAATCAAGCATCCATTAAAAAATTGATCCTTAAAGTTCAAATATTTAAAATTCATAAAATTAACGAAATCATGAGTTTGAACTAAAAAGATAAAACAAAAAATGGACTTAGACCAACTACCATTGTATGATATTGCAGATTAGGTGGTTTTTGCCTTTGCTCTTGTTTGTTATCCTTCTCATACTATTATTGTACATTTTTTTATATTATTCTTGAGTTTTTTCCCAAATTTGCGTGAACTGAGTTCTTTCCACAGTTTTAGCTGATCTTCTTCATATTTCCAAATTTTTCAGTTTCACTTATAGCTAAATCGTTACCATTACATTTGCGATTGCATCAGCATTGCAATGTTCTTAATGATACTTGATAAATCCTAAACCCTTCCTACTAGGTAGGAGCAGGAAAGGGTGACGACATTTGGCTCTCCTCGCTCCCTCCTCCTCACAACTTGCCAAGAAGTGGTCCAATTGAGAGTTCTTTCATGCCATCAATGTTACTTGATGATCCATGATATCTAATACTAAATATAATTTGGTTCTTACTCTAATGCTAAAGTTTGATATGTAGGAACTCGTCCACAGCTGGGACAGACAAATAGTTCATTAGATTGGACTCCAACCTTTAAGTCAACAATATATGCAACCCTGGCGTATTCCTAAATTAAATTGACATGAAGTCAAGACCCTGCTGTGCACAAACTAATATGAAATTAGTTTATTTTTACCGGTCTATCATATGCTGTATGACAGGACCCTAAATCAACCTGACTTATCCCTCCATTGTAACGATGCAATCCAGATTGAGTGGGCACTTGGGGCCCTTGGTGACAATTTTTCCTATCATATCCACGAAATTTTCCTTCAATTAAAGTGCAGCCTCCACATGTCCTATTTGCAGGCGATTGTTTGATTGTTGCTAGAGCACAAATTCAAGATGCAATCTACTTGGCAGCAGTATTGGATGTTTATTGCTCTGGCTCGGGGCAATCAATCAACTTCGGTAAATCTAGTATTATCTTTAGCCCATCCACTCCACTGCATGTTAAACATCAAATTCGTGCTTTGCTCAATATTTTTGCAGCTAGAAGTACGTAGAAGTATCTAGGGTCCTTTAAGTGCTCATTCCTTGAATCCTTCTGATTGCCAATATTTGGTAGATAGGGTGGCTAGTCGAATTGTTTTATAGAAATGGAAAGCCATATCGTTGGCCGGTTGCTCAATACTTATCCAGTCGGCAGTGTTGGCACTGCCATCATATATTACTACAAAAAAAATTTATGGCAGCAGTTTAAAATCACTGTCATAGTTCAAAAAATCACTATCATAATTTATGATAGTGGTTGTCTAACTGCTCCCATTGTAGCCATCGCCGTAGCCTATGGTAGCAGCTTTTTTGCCTATAGCAACGGCCATACCAACCGCTATCATAGATAACCTATGACAGTGGTTCTTTAAGCTACAACAGCTGTTTACAAACCGTTTCCGTAGCTTTTGACTAGTCAACATGTAGATACAGCAGCGGTTATGTCAACCACTACTATAGATAATCTATGACAACGATTTTTTTAAGCTATGACAGCGATTGTCAAACCACTGCCGTAGCCTTATCTATGGTAGTAATTATGTCAACCGCTGCCATAGAGATCTATGGTAGCGGTTGGCAAACCGCTGCCATAGTACTTTATCGATCAAAATAGCTGGTTGGGGGTCGGATGATTGCCGACAATTGTCGGCTGCCTGTCGACGGTTGACAACTGTTGTCAGCCGTCAGCCGACGAAAGGGGGTAGCGACGGTAGGCGACGGTGGCTGGTGGGGCCCATGGTGAGGATTGGCGGTGATAAGTGGGGTGGCGACAACAGCAGCAGGCGATAGGCGATGGCGACAGTGGCGGCAAGGCGGTAACAATAGGCGGGACCCATGGTGGTGGGGCCCATAGTGAAATGCTCAACCCAATGCTATTGATGGTTGACAACTTAAGTCTTTATATACCATTCATTCATTATTTTCACAGTTGTGGGACTATCAAAATCAACCATTGTTAGCTCTACGACAGCAGTTGCCATTGACCGCTAACGTAGGTTGGACCTACAGCAGCGATTGATGGGCAACCACTGCTGTAGGTCAACCTACGGGTGGTTGCCCTTGACCGCTATAGTAAGTCCAACCTATGACGGTGGTTGTCCTTGACCGTTGCTATAGGTCCAATCTACGACAGCAATTATGGACCTACGACAGCGATTGGTTATAATTGCTGCCGTTGGTAGAATATAATTTTTTTTCAGAATATGATATAATTTTAGAATTTAAAGTCTATCTTCGTTGTTCATTATCTAAATAATTATCATTAGAGTATCGTCATAAAAGGCCATCTCAATCCAATAGCCCTAGGTATGTCAATCAATAAAATTCGATTTCGACGGTTACAAACGACTGCATGATGATCTTATAGATAGAGACCATCGATGGATCCAAAAATTTTCAATGATGATTTCGATGATATTTGTAGCGTACTATCAAAATTTCACTTTAATCGGACATCATTATCATGATCAATTTAGTACGAAATGATTTAGACCATTAAATGAAAAATGAGTGATCAAAAAGCCAAATAGCGTCCGATTAGAAGGTGCCTGTTTAGATAAATGATTTTTACTACTATTTTGATCATTTGTACGGTGATGATCGTAAAAATGATTAACGCATGTACATGAACTATCCAAAACTATATCTCTTGATTTTCTTAAAGTCCTTAAGTAATTATACTTATGCTTTTATAAGATCTGCTTAATATAGATAGTTCATATATATACAGTTTAAATTTTATGATCATCACCGTACAAATGATTAAACTAGTAGCTAAGATTATTTATCTAAAAAATTATCTTAATCGGACGCCGTTTGGCCTTTTGATCACTCATTTTTCAGTTAACGGTCGAAATCATTCCATGCTAAACTGATCATACTAATGGTGTCCGATTGAAATAAAATTTGGATAGTGTACTAAAAATATTATCGAGATCATCGTTGAAAGTTTTCGCATCCATCGGTGGTTTCTATCTATCCGATCATCATGCGATCGTTCGTGATTGTTAAAATTGAATTTTAATGATCGATATAGCTAGGGCTATCGGATCGAGATGGTCATTTGTGACGATACTCTAATAATAATTATTTAAATAATGAACGGTAAAGATAAATTTTAAATTCTAAAATTATATCATATTTAGAAAAAAATTATATTCTATCAACGGAAGCAGTTATTGTGAATCGCTGCCGTAGGTTAATTTTAAAAAAAAATTATATTCTATCAACGGAAGCAGTTATTGTGAACTGCTGCCGTAGATTTAACCTATGGCAGTGGTTATTAACAACCGCTGCCGTAGGTTGGACCTATAGTAGCGGTCAAAGGCAACCGCTAACTGCTGCAGTTCGTAATAACCGCTGCCATTGACTCTATAGCAGCGGTTTTCAAAATCGCTATCATAGTAACCGCTGCTATAGATCCTTATTGTAGTAGTGATATACTATTACTTATATTCATGTTTCATTATTGGTGTTGCATAAGATTGAAAAAGAAATTCGAGGGCCATGTTACTGATACTGGAGCTATATATGCATCTAGTTTGCTAGCAGCAAGATTGCATGCTAAAGAATCATGGGGGTTTGGGATTTCAATCATTGCTGCTACAAAGGCAAGCTTCCATGTGTAGATTAGCGGCACAACTTATCTTGCAACTACAATCACTGTGAGCTCGATTAGTCATTGCTAAATATCGATTTTGAGGTTCATGGATTGCATATAGTAAGCCCGGAGCTTGTTCTGTGATCTGAAGGAAATTTTGTTCTGCAAGTTCCTTAGTGCAATATCATTTTCAATGGCTAATTGGTACAGGGTAATCTATCAACGTTTTTGCTGATCCATGTATTTCCAATATTCCTCTTAATGCTTCCCCTACATTCATAAATATGGACCATATCACTACTACGCTTCAGGTAGCCGATCTGCTTACTTCTAGTAGATCCTGGAACCTAGCTCAGTTGAATCATTATTTTGCTACTGATATGATGACCCAAATTCGATCGATTGCTTTAATTCACGGAAATTGGGCTGATCAACTAATTTGGCACCCTACTCATCTAGATCATGTACATCTTCGGGATATGATTGCAGTGTTGCCTCATACCTTACCTTCATTGACAACAAATTTCAATTGTCTATCGAGGTTACATATGCCTCCTAGGCTGAAGTTTTCTTGTTGGAAACTGATGTGGCAGAGACCTCCTTGCAAAGCATATCTTGTTACAAAAGAAATTCTATCATCTCAGCATTGTGATCCCTGACCAGATTGAAGACTGTTCTCATGTATTGTTTACTTGTTCTTATGTTAAAGAGTGTTGGATGCATTTTCATCGTATTTGCCCAAGAATTCCTTTGTTCACTAATTTGCCAGCTATGCTTGACCATATGTAGCAAGCTTTGGTAGATGAATGGCAGAGGGTTCTTGTAGTCTATTTGTGGTGGAGCTTGTGGACAGATAGAAATGGAAGGTTTTAATCACACCTCACATCTGCCGGTTCATCTGATTCGTATGACTATAGTATTAGTAACGAAGCTTTTTCCCCATGCTGTACAATTCTGCACTTAATTTACCAGTGGTCAGCCTGCTATCTCCACAGTCCATTCAGGTACTGGGTTAACTATCTGCAGCAAGCTCAGCTGCTAAAAGTACCAAAACTTGTGTCGTGGTTATCCCCTCCCTCAGGAGTGTTAAAACTGAATTTTGATGCTTCTGTATCTCAAAGGAAAGCTGCAATTGGATTTGTTATTAGAGATTCTAATGCATACTGTTTGCAAGCTATTAGTAAGCAAATTTTGCTCTCCTTTGTACCATATGCAGAACTATCAGCTGCTTCGTGAGCAATGAAGACTGCTGTTTGTGAATTGAAGGTAACTCAATTATGGCTTGAAGGAGACTCTACAACCGTGGTTTCATGGATTGCAAACAATTCATTTCTTACTTCATCTAAGATTCTACTTATAAGAGATATTCATGAATGGAAAACCAGATTAATTCATTTTCAAATATCTCGTGTGTCAGGAAGCTAATCAATCGGCTGACTATTTGGCCACAAAAGCTCTACATCATGATATTGATTGGTCTAATACTGATTTCTTTGATTCCCACTTTTCTTATTTATTACAGGCTGATGGAAGGCATACGCTGTATCCAAGAGCAGGTTAATACCTTTAGAAATATAGTCTTGGATTACTGCACTGGTGTTTTTAGCTTTGTATCTTACAAGAAATTTCATTGCCTTATTTCCATGAACACTATGTTCGCATTGGACATCAAAGTTCAATCACTACAATTCTGTGTGGTGTTCCAGACTTGGCTATCAGTTGCAATTTTGTAGTCTATGGCATCCCTCCTCTTCCAAGGAGCATTGTTATTTCAACTGGATTACGGCCGGATGGATGTTGTCGACCTTTTTAGTCAGTGGCCTTGGCCTTCATTACTTATATGTGTATACTGTTTGTACTTACCTTCCATGCTTCTGTTCCCTACTGCCTTGTTTTCCTATGTTGTAATCACACTGACATGTCACTTATAAAGCATTTGCTCCTCTAATTTACCAAAAACAAAAAAAAGCCCAGCCTCCATAAGCTTAAGACCCTGGAAAGGGGGATCCAATGGCCCCCTTTCTTATCGTCTGTGACCAAGGCCCAGTCGGCCACTTGGTGAGCCTGCCAAATGGTTGCAACGTAGACAGCCAATGGGCCAGAGCCCAGTTGGTATTGCTACTTGTTTGCGTTTCATCTCTATGCAGTACTTGCTAATTAAGCGCGAACCATTTCGGCTTCGCAGCGAAGGGACCCCCAAGTTCTATATGTATGTCTCTTCTTAATGCAAAACCAACCAACTTTGCCTCCATAGATGAAGTATTAAGGGTTTTTTAATTGAAATCACAATGTCTGAAACACGCTCCATGCTCCTTTTTTGGATATAGAATAGGCTTTGGGATGGCATCACGTTATTATCACATCATGTCGGTTGTTAACTCGCACAAATCATCAAATTTGATATGAAGTTTAACTTTTGAAGCGCCTCTTTAAGCAGCCTCTCCTATGATTCCCTTCTACCATGGTTTAGGCATACAACAATGGGATAATTGGTCAAATTTCTTGGTCATTAACCATAGAAATTGTCCAACATATATACAACCGTATAAACTTAAGAGCATTCCATGTAGCTGTTGCACTTGTTGGTTTTGTATGAAATATATTTGGAAAACGCAGGTTATGCATCGATGCATGACTTCTCATGGCAAATCTAATGGTCATCACTGTACTCAAATCTAACGCAACATAAAGCTTCTTAATGTCACGCTCTGAACCCAACACTCAGATCGGACATGTGATAGCCACACACTCTCTAAGGCAAGTCCTAAAGAATATGCAAGGTCTGAAAAATTTATTACAACCTCAACGTTCATAATGATCAAATTTTATAACAATTGATAAAACTTGTATAATTACAAATTCAATTTCTTCAATCATCTAATCAAGTATCATTGATGCTCTATCTATTCATCCGCTCATCTGCGAATCCAGACCATAATCAATTATAAGCATTCTACATCTCTTAGAAGAGAGAAATAGAGAGGGTGAGTTTTACAGCCCAATAAAAATTTTCACATACCAACACTAATATAATAATAATAAATGAGAAAATAATAATGATTATTACTCATATCAATATCATGTCAAAAGATAACATGATTCATAAAATATGCACTTTAGTAAATATCTTTTTATATAATAAGTCATATCATATAATTATTTCAAATCAATATGCATCGGATTCGATCATGCCAAAGTGCTCAGCTGTGGACTACTACAGTCACAATTCTAGCCCGTGGTAGGACATCAATATCATGGCTAGTCCTGTAGACTACCACAATCACGTTTACAGCCCGTAGCGGGACATTAATACCATGGCTAACTCAGAGGACTACAAATGCTCAAACCTCAACTACTACAACCATATTTACAGCCCATGGCAAGACACCAATAGTGGCTAGTCTAGAGGACTAGAGGTGCTCAACTTCGAACTACTACAACCATATTTTTAGCCCATGACAAGGCATCAACCGTGGCTAGTCCGGTAAACTACTACAACCATATTTATAGCTTGTGGTAGAGCATCAACAACGTGGGTAGCTCAGAACACCCCAACCCCATATATAGTCATACAATTCAATTTTAAGCTTGTTAAGTATTGTAATTCAAGATCACATTTTTTTACAAAAATTGATGTATATGATTACCAAAACCCATCCAAATCAATATCAATGATATGTAATAAATAACATCGCACAAGTCACAAATATATACTTAACAACTAAATATATAACATATCACGATCAAAATTCATGAATCGAAACCACTTATATACAAAATAGATTTTATATAAATAGGCGAATAATGTCCAAGAATTCTTACTTCTATTCATGATTGATTCAAACATAATAATCGATGAATTTTTTGATTTATAAATTCGAAATCAAGATATTCTGCTCGATATCTTCTTGTATGATTAGTTGCATCTTTATATAATCATAAAGAAATCTAAAAACCATGCGCGATCAAAGACAGTAAAATTATGAAAATATCCGTAACATAAGTTTAGGATCTCTCCTAGAACCAACCAAGATCTAAATTTTTCTAAGTGTCTGGATCCTCCACTGATCTAAAAGATTTTAGAGAAATCATGAAGAAAGATGAAATCTAGAGAGAGAAATTAGAAAGAGAAAATAAGGAGAAAACCTGATAGAGAGAGAAAGTGGAGAGAGAGAAGAGAGAGAAACTCTCTCTCTCTCTTTTCCTTTCTTTTCTTTTCTTTTCTTTCTTCTTCTTCTTCTTCTTCTTCTTCTTTTTTTGGGTTTTCTTCTTCTCTTCTTCGTCGTTGAAACGGGGGAAGGGAAAAAAATATGAGGCCGGCCACCTTCATGGCCGGGACCGTTGTCGAGAGTGACCCCCAGTAGCTCCGACGAGGTGCCTCCGACCCTCGGTGATCCGAGCAAGGCTATCTTCGACGACGGCGGTCGGTCCGGCGGAAGAAAAATCAAAAGGAAAACAGGAGAGATCTGGTCCCCCAAGAATCCGACGACCGACGGCTCAATCCGACCATCAAAAGCCTCGTGGTGGTTTGGAGAAGAGAGGAGGAAGAAAAGGGTAGATTATTAGCTTAAATCCGGTGATGGATTGACTGTGGCTTGCCGAAAATACTCGACAGTTCTTTCCCTCTAAACCTTGATTTCGTCAGCGATTTGATTGGAAAGTTGGGCGATGCATTATGGAGGATGGGGGGAAGGATTTATAGATCCGGATCCTAGGGCTTGCCGGAGTTTGAACAGGCCTAGGACTCTGTATCGATCAGACTTTGAAGAGGAGAAGGCCTCCTTCGGGAGTCCTCTTCCGTTCTATCTTTTTTTTTTTTTTCCTTTTTTCCTGCTTTAAGACTAGTGCAGAAGAAGAAAAATCTGGGTCATTACACTTAATTAATGACAGTTTTTTCAAATTTTCACAATGCAATGCATATGTGGACATTATACTATTATAATTCTTCACTAAGAATTTCTGTAGTACAGTAGTCAAATCCAAACCCATGTTATTTATTTCTGCGGGGCAACATCATCCCTGATAGCAACTAACCGGACTCGCATGTTGCAATTATGGTTCCCCGGCCAACAATGGCTACGTGCCTTATTGAATAATACACCAACTTGTTTTCTAATTATTCCTCCACCAACTGCTTGAAGTTAATAGGAGTGACAAACGGCGGTGATCCACTGTAGATGTCCAGGACTGCCTCCTCGTATGCCCTCTGGGTAGGATGTATATCGTCCCACAACAGGTATTCATTGCGGTTCTCACAGTAAGTAGCGGTCCGAGTGCAACCGGCCAAACTTTCACCTCCACAGCATGCACTTTGGACATCTTTAAACCCTGGCGACGTGTCATTAAAACTTTTAAGTTACTTGATCACTCTAATTTTTTTGTCCAAGATGCAGGAACTAATTAATATTAGTTACATGACCCCTTACCAAGAGTAGTTATTGAGCTTACCAGCTGCTTCTGGATTAGCTATCATATTTGACAGCGCTGCATAATAGCTGCCAAGCGAGTACTTCATCCCCTTCAATGTGGAGCTAAGATTGCTTAACATCTTTTTGACATCATCATTAACACCAACGGCCAAATCATTCATGACGTTGAAGCAAGCTCCGGAATGGTTAAATAATCTTCTTGCGAATGGGCAGCAACCGACGGGTCCAACGTCGATAATCCCAAACTTCCTTGCTCCCAAGTTGTACAACGCCTGTCATTACAAAGTGTAACTAGCTCTTTTCAGGAAATTCAGAAATGTAATGCTACTTGAGAAGAAAAGAGAGAGGAAGTTCACCTCGATATGGTTTTTGTAGTTGGAGATGAGAGTGTTGCAGAATCGTTCAATTTGTGTGTTGCTTGGTGCCGTGTTGTTTAGAACAAAGGCAATGACGTCGTTGGCCCCGGCGCTGATGAGAAAGATAGATTTCGAGAGTACAATGTTTGATTTGTTAGTTGTGGCAAAATATTTGATCTGTTTCGTCATAGTGATGGTTTTGTTTCCCTGCTATATAGATAAATGAATAATATTTTGATTAGGTGTTGTTTAGTTGTCTAGGAGTTCTAAAGCGGTTAAAGTAGGAAAAGAAAATATGTAAGCACTGCAGAAAGCGTAGTGGTGCTCACAGTGGAGTCAAGAATTCCAGATCCTCCAGAAGCGTAGTTTACTCCTACTCGATTGCTGGTGTTCTTTGGGAGGGAAAGATATGGTGGCGGACTCATTCGGAGGCCCATCTGACGGGCTGCGCACATCATCAGAGATCAGTAGCTAAAAATGGACAAGTGGGAGGAATAATAGCGTAAGAATTTATGATCCATGTCTTTCTTTACTATTGTGATTTTCAATCAATATTTCTATATATATAACTCAACCAAGCCTGAGTAGCCTAAATATAAAATGTTAGCAAATAATGGTTATAATTTAGTAAAAGGTGTATTATATTATGATAAGATAAATGATTAATATTAAGCTAGCTCTCCTAATGTCCATTGCTAAAGATTTGCAATTAATGCGGCAACATTACCTTATTTTTGAGTAAGTATAGTAAGAATGTATATAAAAATATACATTATACACAGAATTATGTGAGTTTATGTATAAAGCTATTTTGACTGGTCTCACCTTGTAAAGAAGATCCTCTTTATAATAAAATAATTGGTGAAATGCTCTGTCCTTCAAAACAAATTGAAAATGCAAATTCATTGTTCGTCGTTACAAGAAATAAGAGCTTTAGCAATAATCAAAATCACTGATAAAAATAAAAAAAATCATTTGAAAAAAAATTATCAGTGATTTTTTTTGATCGCTGCTATGCCGTTGGAGAAACTGCCATCACTGTTGTATTTCAAATTTTTTCCAACGGTCATGACCACCGAGAAATATAAAGCTTTTCTCTATGGTCATGACCACTGAAAAAAGTTGAACTTTTGTCAGCAGTTTCAGAGTTGACCGATGAAAAAATAAAATATATCCCCACGGTCAAAACCACTGGACAAAGATTTAGAAATTTTTTTCAGCAGTCAGTCATTTATGATCGCTGGCAATAACCTTTTAACAACAAATATGACCACTGGCAGTACATTATATATTATTTTTTTAAAAAAAGATAATCTGATAACTTGAATATGGGCATACATAGTATTCCCCTTTTCAATTGCATCTTAAAGCCATCTGATATATTAAAAATAAATAATTAATCAAAATTTTGAATTCAACTTTCATCAATGATTAGATTCAATTACACTACATAAAGTAAATAAAGTTTATAATAAAAAGAGCTTTTCATGTAACAAAACTAACAATAATGAAAGTGCAAATTTTTTGAATAAAGTTGTAGATATATCATTTAAGATTTTGATAAAAAAACTTATTATTTCAAGTAGACAAAATAAAAAAAGAACTATGCACATCATGATTAGGAGCTTTGCACCATTTTAGGGCAAGTTTAATTTGCAAAAAAAATATATATATATAATTAACCCATAAATAAATAATATATAAGAGTAGTAAAAATTAATAAAAAAGATAGGTAAGAAATTGTAATACATACTATTGTCTCAAATCTCCTACGAGTTGGTCGGCTGTGAGTCAAAATGTAGCACTTGAGTGCTTGATGGCAGAGAACCAACAAGATAAAGTCCACTTGCCAGAAGTTGTCTGGCTAAGGACCTTCCGATGTTTAAGTTAGTCAGAGAAAGGGAATAGTTAAAAGCCTCAAAAAAATAAGAGCTAAAAATTTGTAATCAGAAAACTTACCTAGTCTCTTTGTTTACCATTTTATATAGGATGAAGAGTGCCGTTACTGTTTAACTCCCATCTCTAAAATTCAGGATATGGGGATCATGGCCTTCACTAGGTGATTATCTCATTAACTATCATTAAAATCGAGCAACAGACCATTTGTGGGTGATTATTGCATTCCATAACCGTCAATAGTTAATACCTGTGCCGAATAACTATCGCTCGATCTCAAACTTTCTGAGATCAAGGTAGTAGGCAAAACACCGAGGATGTCGTCAGTCCAACATCGATGGTAATTGAACTTAGTCGGTCAAGTACCGACTTAGTCTTATTCCGTTGGACTAAGTCAGCTAAATTCATAAGGTCGCATACTTAGTCAGTGGAGAGACGTGGATAAATGTTCGTCAAGTAAGCAACGAAGATCTATCCCAACACTTATCCCCCAACACCCGAGTTCGATGCTGTAAAATGATCGGACGAGAGAAGTTAATCAATGCATGGTTCTGAGTTGCTTTCTTTTATGAATTTTATTATCATCTCGAAAATTGGTGCCTAACTATTCTACCATTTTATGAAGCAAGCAACCATTTTGTTGTTTCGTAAGCATGTGCCAGCCCTGTCGCCTCGCAGGACGTGCAACAGTTAATGCTATGAATCATCTGAAGCAGACTTTCATAATGATTATGGAAGATCAGACAACAGAATAATGATTCTTGAGTAGCCCAAGTCAACCACATGTCATTCAATTATTTGTTTGGTTTGTTTTCATGTGGATTTGGCTTATTTGGCAAAATCACAATGGTGATGTGTCGAAGAGACGAGAAAATAATCGATCGAGGTTGTGGCCATGTGTCGGAATCTCCTATGATGGCAGGATTTTTTGTGTTGATCGCGGCCGTCAAGTGTGCCTATAAATAGGAGCCTTCTTCCCTTTAGGTCTTCTTCTGATTTCAGGGTTTTCACCTCTAGTCCAGCTTTCTTAGCCTTAGTTGCGTGTAGAATTCATCTCCCTAGGGGCATCTAAGCTTCATCATCATTAGCTTCTTCATCTTCGTCAAGTTCTCCATCATTGTCAGTTGATTCTTGAGGTCAAACTTTTCTTTCCTTCCCATCCTTTTCAATTTCTGAGGATTTTTCTTAGGAATGGCTTCATTTGGGAGAGAATTCGGAGATGAGAATGTCGTGGGAGACTAGGGTTCTCAAACTCCGACTGTCCAGAGGGAGACCAAGGATGTTCCTCAGGATGCTTTCGAGGACGTTGCTTCCTCTCGATAGGACCATCCAGGTCCTTAGGAGTTGGATGATTAGCCAGCTGTCGAGAATCTTTCTGAACCTCTTCATGAGAGATTCGAGTTATCTGAGATTGATGTACAGTGGCTAAGGGATCATTATCATATCCCTAATCAGTATCAGTTGTTAGCGCCCAACAAAGATGGTTGGGTTGTCCGCCCTTTGGATGGCTACATTGCCATCTACGAGGAGTTTCTTCACTCTGGACTTCGAATTCCTATACATCCATTTCTTGCTAATGTCTTTGATTTGTATAATGTCGTTCCTGCTCGACTTACCCCCAATTCCATTAAGATTCTTTCGTTGTTTGTTATTCTTTGCCACCTTCTCCATTTTGAATCGAGAATTTTTTTTTTCGTACTCTTTTTGTCCTGAAGAAACATCCTCAGAAAAGAAGATGGTAGTTCTTTAGTCTCCAGTATCGTTGTCAATTCATTACTGAGCTTCTTTCTTCCATTCATGGATGGAAGAGTATGTTCTTTTATGTTAGCACCGACCATCTATGGGATTTTAATTGGGTCTGGACTACTCCTAATCTTTCTTCAAATAAGAATAAAGTAGTCCTTGAAGAAGATCGAGAGCATTACGACTTACTGTTCGGTGTCCAAGTTTCCATCCAATGGGTGCTCCTCGAGGAGCAGTCATTGTATGATGTCAGGATAAGTCTAGTCAACCATTTAAGTAGATTTCATTTTATGAATTCTCTGAGTTTTTTTGTCAATTTTTTTCTTATTCATGGACTAATTTTCTTCATTGACTTGTAGGCTTAAGGATTTCAGCAAAGTCCATCTGCCGTGCCATCAAAAAGAGGCAAGGTTTAGGGCTTGACGGACCTTCTCGGGGTCTATCGAAGAAGCCCCAAGAAGGATCCTCCTCCTAGATCCCAAGGAATACACAACCACCATCGCCGCCCCAAATTCCTCCATCAGAATGGTCTTCACCTCCACTACCAGCACCAGTCATATCCGCCAAACAAGATGATGATGTTGTCATCGTCGGTGAGGCCCCGATGAGACTCATTAGTGCGGTCCGGTGCAGGGTGAGTTCGATGCTGACTGAACTACGGTGCATGGAGACGTTAGTCAGGGGAAGGCTCCAATGCATCCCACATGCACCACCGAGCTTGGCCCTTTAGATTCTTCTAAAGAGCATACATCACCCTCAGAAATACGCATTAAAGTGACTGACATAGGAGATCATCGACTCACCGAAGAGTTGATGAAAATGGAGATGCTTCCTGCTGACTGGGAAGAAAGAAAGGCCCATCCAGTCGAAGAGATCATATTAAGCTCCAATGCGCCATTGATGTCGGTGAGTTTACTATCTTTCTAATATTTGATTATCATTCCTTCCACCAAATTGTAGACTTAGTAAAATTCTTCTTCTTTTTTTTTGTTATAGCTGGCACATTATGCAACAATTTTGAATGAAGGGTTTACCGCCTTTGGGTGGCTCAACTGCCAGCTAGAAGATAAGGCCCAGACTGCCAATGCTTGGGCAAATGTTGCTAAGAAACTTCTCCACGTTGTCGAGGAGCTAGAGAAGAAACATCAGGATTGCTCTATTGGAGACCAAGTTGGCTCCTTCTAGGACAAAGCTGCCAAGAAACATCAGGATTGCTCTATTGGAGACCAAGTTGGCTCCTTCTAGGACAAAGCTGCCAACCTGGAATTGCAGCTGAGGAAAAATAAAAAAAAAAGTTGAACTTGCTGAGAGCCGACTTCAAGGAGGAGATGGAGTCGGTGAAGTCTATCCTTGATGAGCAAAAGGGCAAAAGACAAGATGCTAAGAAGGCTGCTCAGATCCAAAATTCTATAGTCTTCTTAGCCGAATCTCTAGATTCGATATCCGATATTCTCCAGATGTTGAAGGCTCTGATAATATATTTTATTTAACCTCAATTTCAAAAAAAAATAAAATAAATAGAAAGGATCTATCAATCTGGTCTAGCCTAGATCTAGATTTAGGTTAATTTCCAACTCATATTGATACAATTCGAGTTGACCCAGACTCAATAAGATTGAGTCCAATTAATAGATTAGGTTCAATTTTCGAGTCCAATCTACCAACTTGATTTGACCTAGGCTCAATTGAATTGGGTCCAATCAGATAGACCGAGTTCACTTAGATTAAACCCATCTCTCTCTTCCTCTCTCTCTCTCTCTCTTTCTCTTTCTCTTTTAACCGATCACAAGGCCCCCCCTTTGGGGTTTTGTGAGGTCGATCGGTAGAGGAGGTTTTGATGATAAAGCAGTCAGACCGACTGAGGGTGGCAGTGCGACGATGGCCAGAGGTGGCGGTTAGTTGATGATGATCGGGGACTCCACTAAAAAGCAGAGAGGGCACTGCCCTAGGATCAGAAGGGAAAGGGAAGAAAAAGAAGGGAAGAAAACTTATCAGAGATGGAGGCAGCGGTGATGATAGCAGCACACGAGGTGAAGTTCGATGGTTCTCCTGCCCGACATCCCTCGACACAGGTGAAATAGGATTTTGGATAGAAAGGTTAGGATTTTAAAAAGGTGACAGTGCTTGACACAATAATACGATGGCTGCCGAAGATGGAGAAGGATGATGGAGATTTTGGTGAGGGTTCTATTAAGAAGTCACTACTACAAAAATAGGCTATAGCAGTACTAACTACGGCAGTGATTTTCAAAACCACAGCTATAGATCCTATGACAGTGATTATTTGTAACCGCTACCATAATTCAAGCCTACGACAGCAGTTATCAAGAACTGTTGCCGTAGGCCTAACCTACAGCATCGGTTATCGAGAACTGTTGCTGTAGGTGCTGTCTACAGCAGTGCTTGGTTAACTGCTTCCATAGGTCAGCCCTATCGAAGCGGTTATCGAGAATCGCAGTCGTATGTCCTGACCTATGCCAGCAGTTCCTGATAACTACTACCGTAGGTCTTCCCTATGGCATCGGTTCATGTAACTGCTATGGTAGGTCGACTACAGCAGCGGTTCTTAAAAATCACTTCTGTAGGTCCTACAGCAGTGGTTATCTAACCGTTACCGTTGGCCCAATATAATTTTTTTTAAATATGATATAATTTTAAAATTTAAAATCTATCTTCACTATTCATTATTTAAATAATTATTATTAGAGTATCATGACAAAAGTCCACCTAGATCTAATAGTCCTAGCTACGTCGATCAATAAAATTTGATTTCGACAGCTACGAACAATTGCATGATGATCTAATAGATACAGACCATTGATAGATCCAAAAATTTACAACAATGATCTCATTGATATTTGTAGCATATTATCCAAATTTTACTTCAATCAGACATCATTATCATGATCAATTTAGCACACGATGATTTTGACCATTAAATAAAAAATGAGCGATCAAAAGGCCAAATTGTGTCTGATTAAACAAATTTTTGAGATAAATGATTTTTGCCATCATTTTAATCATTTGAACTATTTTAATCATTTGAATGATGGTGATCATAAAATTTAAATCACGTGTATAAGAACCATCGAAGAATGGATACTGAAGTTGTAGGAGAAGAATGAGCTAGCTCGTATTTATTTCGATCGAGAAATGGATACTGTAGTTGCAAGAGAAGATGAGCTCAAATGTGAAGGGTGAGATTTATTTGGTTATCAACTAATAATTAAAGTGGCACCTTTTAAATTTTGATGGATATTTTGTGCAACTTCAGTATCCATTCCTCAATCGAAATAAATACTTAATTCCTCCTCTCACAATTTTAGTATCCATTCTTCAATGATTCATATATACATGGTTTAGATTTTATGATCACCATCGTTCAAATGATTAAAGTGATGACAAAGATCATTTATCTCAAAAATCATCTTAATCAGACATAGTTTGTCCTTTCGATTGCTCGTTTTTTATTTAATGATCGAAATCATCGCGTGCTATATTGATTATGATAATGATGTCTGATTGAAGTAAAATTTTGATAGTGTGCTACAAAAGTCATCGAGATCATGTGGGATAGTTTTCAGATCCATCGGTGGTCTCTATTTATAAGATCATCATGCAATCATTCGTGACCGTCGAAATCGAATTTTATTAATCGACAAAGCTAAGCCTATCAGAACGAAGCAATCTGTTATCACGATATTCTAACAATAATTATTTAAATAATAAATAATGAAGATAAATTTTAAATTATATTATATTCAAAAAAAATATAAAAAAAAATAAATTCTATCTCTATATATGAATAAATATGAAAAAAAATGAAATTAAGACCAATGGCAGTAGTTCCTAAAAAATTGCTACAACATATTTATTACAGCGGTTTTAGAAACCATTGCAATATACCAAATACCTATGGCAAAGGCTATAGCAGTGGCTTTTAAACCACTGCCATAGGTCCTATTAATTTTCCCAGGCACGCCCTGCCTTCTCATTTCGCGTGCCTGCTTCCCTCCCTCCCTCCCTCTCTCTCGATCTCTCTCTCCCCGCCCTGCCCTGCCACCAGCCCCAACCCACTTAGCCCCGCTGCCCCGACCCACTGACGGCCCCGACCCCCTTTGGCCCCTCCTCCGTTGGCCTCGACCCACCACCCCTCCTCCGTTGGCCACAGGTATTCCTCTCTCTCTCTCCCCTCCGCCCCACCGTCGCTCCCGACCCCACCACTGGCCCCGACCTCGGCCTCTGCCCTAGCTCCGGTCCTGTTTGGCCCTGGCCCCCTGGCCTCGTTTGGCCCCGGATCCGGCCGTTTGGCCCCCCGCCCCGGCCATCGGCCCCAGCCCTAGCCCCGTTTGCCCCGGTCCCCCAGCCCCGTTTGGCCCTGACCCCTGCCCCTGTTGGCCCCATCCTTGATATTTATCTTCACTCCAATCTCATTTTGCTTGTGTTAACGCTCCAATCTCATTTTGCTTGTGTTATTTTCTTCACTTTTCTTAGCATGTTTTGTCAATTGGTTATGTTACTTGGTTATGTTACTTGTGTGCTGTTCATTACACCATAAACCAGATCATAACTTTCATTTGTCTTTCTTTCCATACAAAATATTTTCTTTTGGTAGTGTACAAAGTCATCAAGTAGATCATCATACGCGAGTCATGTAGTTCCTAGATAAGCCAACTATTCCAGAATCTCCTTTTCATTGGTAGAAAATGAATTCTAGAAATGGGATTGTAGGTTCTAGGTACAGATTTTGTTTTCTTCCAGGCTCACAATTTTTTTTTTTTCGTGCACTCAAAGGCTACACGTCCACTGTGGTAGATTTTTCGTGCCTGCATTTGTCACTTATGAAAAATCCACCGTGTGCGTGTATGCACATATATGTGTACATATACGTGCATCTGTTAATTTTTTTTTTAATAAAGAGATGGTAACGATTTCATATAAAAAATAGTTACTTCTTAGTATGATTTTAGTAATATTTTTTTATTATTTTTTTTCCCTTCTATAAATATTTTAACAATTCTGAATGATAAGACGATCTTAGATGGCCTGCAGCTATTTGGCGGATAACCATTCGCAGTCGATTTGATTTAATTGTAGCAGATACTGAAAGTAATGTTGTAATGCATGATTAAATGGTGAATTTGAGTCTTCTTTTTACTTTTATTTT
Organism: Elaeis guineensis; assembly: GCF_000442705.2. NCBI lineage: Eukaryota > Viridiplantae > Streptophyta > Magnoliopsida > Arecales > Arecaceae > Elaeis > Elaeis guineensis. The sequence continues at coordinate 12,342,399 of NC_026004.2, read as the reverse complement.
CTTCACTTTTCTAATTTCTTGTTCTTGTGCATTGCATAGAACCGTAGATATTAATTTTTTAAAAATCATTGCATTGCATGTTGATAGACCCATCAATTGACTAATGTATATAATTCTATGACACCCGTATATTCATATATTTTGATACGGATAGGATATTTTGGATGGTTTGAATATTTATATAAATATATGAATACCGTAGAATATATACATTGATCAATTGATTGTCTAATTTGGATAGTTTAGGAATTATAAATAATTCTATAGATAATTACAGTAATCAAACAATATGTTCAAGGTGCGAGATAAATTTCAGACATCATTTTTCTTTAGTTCTCCTCACACATCTTCAGCCATGTGGGAAAAACTAAAGAAAAATACTATCAAAATTTTTTTCGATCTCTATTGCATATCGTTTGATTACTGTAATCAATCGGTAGAATTAATATAATTTGTGAATAGGATAGGACTTATCTTTACCTATTAGTTGATGATAGGATACATTTACTACATATATGAAAATGATATTTAATGTATTTTTGTTCGGGCTCTGTCGGTGGGTTCTGGGCCGTGTCAGCAAGTTCTGTTTGGGAAAAGTCGTGCCGATGGGTTCTGGGCTGTACTAGTAGGTTTTGGGCCGTGCCAGTGGATTCTAGACTGTGTTGAAACATACTCCATCTATCTCCAGATTCGGATTGGTTGTGGTTTCACAGGCACATACTCCTCCAACCGGCACATCTGAGCCTCTATCAGCAGCCACATCGCTAGCCTATGCATCTCCAGCATAGTCTCCACCCATGGATCTAGCTCAAATACCGGCATCCACGTCACATGATCCTGCTAGTGAGAGTAGGTTTTCATTTATTGTGTTATTTATTTATTTATTTATTTTTTATATAATTATTGTACACTCTTATATATTCGTAATATATTTTCATTGAAGGTGCACCATCCAATAGGATATTTCGTCGTCCCATATGCATGCCTCATGTATGAAATTGCCAGCATCAGGTCATGGTGTAGTACGATCAGCAGGGGAGGCCAGTAGGGGAGGTCGCATAGGAGATGTATTCTTTTTTCAGAGTGCTTGTGAGGCGGTCTGATATCATTTTCGTTCGGCCCATAGACTAGCGAGTGATGGATGTCGGTGTGAAGGACCGGGTGTGGGAGGAGATTTAGGTAAGTATATGATATGTTTATGCTATATTTTTTATTAGAATAATTTCGTAACTGATTTGTGATAATTTTGTATAGAGGAGGTACGACTTCTCCAATCATGAGAGGGCTCGAGATGTCTGCTTGCAGAAGATTGGAGAGTTATATCGAAACTATAAGGTCAAGCTCCACAGAGGATGGCTAGAGCATCATAGGGACACTGAGAAGGAGCTTGTTTTTCAGATCCAGGACTGTCCCCTGAGTCAGTGGGAGGGGATGGTCAGGTATTGGAGGAGCCAAGAGTTTCAGGTACAATTTAATAACTTATGAATTTTTTATTACAATGATAGTTGTATTTGATTTTACCTTATGTGTTTTAATATCTTTTTAGGATGCATCTCTTCAGAATCGAGAGAGCCGGGCTGCTCAGCAATACACGCATACTCTCGACTGTGAGTCTATGGCCAGTCGTGTGCATAGAAAGATAATAAATTTTGACCCTTTAGTTTATAAGTTATTGAATTATTATTTTTTTACATGTTTCTTATAACAAGCTGACTGATTGTTATAGTTGAAGAGAGAGGAGGTGATGCCTATCTGTAGCACTATCTTTCGATCGAGCCGTACAAACAAGAAAGGCAGGCCGATGAACGATGCGATCGAAAGGATTTTTGTAAGTAATAACTAGAGTATGATTAGTATGATTAATATTATAGCATTTCTTATGATATTTTATTTGAATTTACAATTACAGGAGTAGTTAGATGAGCTTGCGACCCAGGGCCCGGACACCTCTGGCCTCCATGACCATCTATCTCAGATCTTGCGGCCTGAGCACTTCGGAAGGATTCGTTGCCTTCCTAGACATATGCCGACGGGCTACTGGTCTGAGGCGAGTGTTTCCTCACATGCTTCCGAGATCATCAGTTAGGAGTAGCTTGACACGGTCTTGGCGTGTGCATCTTATGTTGCTGAGCGCGCATCTCAGATTGAGGAGTGTGCATCTCTGGTTGATGAGCGCATATCTTAGCTACAAAGTGTCATTTTCTGCTATGGTGGCACAGCTCTCTTCTCAGCTTAGAGTTGATCTTTCGAGCATTCAGGAGATGATCACCACCATTTCAGCTCCAACCCCTCCAGCTCCTACTCCAGCTCCTGCACTTGCTCCTCTAGCTCCTGCTCCAGCCTCTCCTAGTGATGATGAGATATTTGGAGAGGAAGATTTTGATTTAGGGGATTTTTGATGTATTTTATTTTTATTTAAAAAATATTGTAATACAATTTGATCAGTAATACAATTTGAGTATTTGAGATATATTATTGAGTTTTATGAAATTTTTGATTCTTAATTATAATATTGAACTGTGTCTATCAAGTAAAAAGAAATAAAAAAAATAAATTTATTATTTTTTTTACTGCCCAAAATTCTATGACAGTGGTTGCACAACCACTGCCATAGCCGTGCCACCCACTACCGTAGGTCCGTGCCAATCGCTGCCAATGTCTATAGCAATAGTTATAAGACTGCTGCCATAGGTCTATGATAGCAGTTATAGAACCACTGCCATAGTTTCCATATATGGCAGTGGTTTATTAACAACTGCCATAGAATCTGAAGCAGCTGTCCTGTAACCGCTGCTATAGATGTCTATAGTAGTGATTTATTAACCACTGCCATAGAAGCTGTAGTACCAGTTCTGCAACCCTGTCATAGAAGCTGTAGCAGCGGTTCTGCAACCACTACCATAGATAGGTCTATAGTAATGGTTTATTAACTACTGCTACAGAGAGTCTATCATAGCGGTTTACGTAACCGCTGCTATAGACCTACGGCGATGGCCGCAGGGTCAGCGATTGTGTAACCACTGCCATAGTCTATGGAAGTGGTTTTGTTGGCTGCGGTAGAGTTCAATAGAGGAGGGGATGGGGTGAGATAGATCCAATCTTCATCAGATAAGCTAGGCCTCATCGGCGTATCTCATCCCAATTCCTCCCCCACCAGCCATGGATGGACTCGGAATAGGGTTCCCCTATTTTAGTCGAACATGGCATCATCTCTCCTCCCCTTCCCCACTGACCATGGATGGACTCGGAATAGGATTCCCCTATTCTAATCGAAGACAGCATCATCTCTTTTATTTTTTTTTTGATTCTGATGAAGTCGGCAAAGGATGCCAGCTTCGGGTTGAATCGGGTCCAAGAGATTGGTTCTCACATTCTCCCCCCTAACAAAAATTTCATCTTCAAAATTTGAAAAATCTAGATCTTCCAAAGCTAAAGATGCTCAATCACAAAAATCTACATATACTAATTTGTTCTGGCTTGACGTTGCTAAGTATATGCTCACATTATGAAAATACTCATAAGCAATCTAACCCCTCGGGTCAACTACACTGTTCATGCATATTTCTACACCCAAGCATTGACTCTTTCCAATAATACTTCATAAATTGGCATCTCTATGTCAATTCTAAAATTTCACCCCTTTGATATGTAAATAAGGATCTCGTATCTTCTCAATCAAATTCAATATGATCAAAAACTTTCTATCACATTTAGAATTTAAATACAGACTAATAAGATCAACACCAATTAAGTGACGAAGATTCTGAAATTGAGATATACGCAGTCATTAATTTAAGTTTGGGTTGGGATCAATTAGATACAAAAATCTTATAGTCAGATCGATTTATGAAAATCAATTATACGTGGAATAGAGCTTGAAATGAATTTAGCACAAATACTATGATGAGGTTTTGATTCTATATATAAAAGTTAATGGCACATCTTGATTAAAATCAAATCATCAAAAGACTGTGAAAGTGGTAATGATTATGTAGTAATGGCCTTAGTCACAATGGTTCATCATGATTATGGAAATGATCTCAGAATTGAATCATAAAAAATAAGTCTGAGAAGATAAAGTATTGATATCATGATTCTTACATCAAAGTTGAGATCATAGAGAGAGAATGAATCGCACTAGATTTATTTAGATACTTGATAAATAGATCAAATTTAATTAACAATCAACTAATATGAGATATAAGGTGGTCAAAATTTTTTTTAACACAACCAATATAGTCACATTATGACTAGCCTAAGAATCCATAGCAATCATATTTCTCTTTTATGAATAAAAACCTCTTCTATTGAAAAATCATAGCTTCTATCAAAACACATTTAGTCAACAATCAATATTTCAATCAATTTTAAATGACTCAAACACCACACTTCCATTGCACAACTCTAGTTAATATTCTTCAAAATTTTTTAATGATCTGAGATTAAAATTATATAAAATTCAAGCAAAGATTTTATTGTCAAGTATATTAGACCATAATTATATCTCAAGATAGTTACTATATTAGTACCATGGTTTGATCAAGATATTAACTTCTAAATCTTGATTTAAGTCAAGCCAACTCTAGACTATCTTGATAATTCAATTAGACAATTCAAAATCAATCTTTTTTTTTTTTGAGAAATCCATCTCTAACTTACTCATCAGGATCTTAGAACTTGCTAGAGCATCATAATTAGAGAGGTGAATCAACTTTAGAAAATCCACTCAAAACATTAGATAAAAAAATTATTTCTAATAAATATTCATCCTTTTACTTACATTAACCTAATTTTCTTCTAATATCCCACTAATTCCAAATTGCATCCATAAAATCAAAATTTCTATCATATTTATTAATCATATCAAGATAAAATTCTCAAAGTAAACCCAATGCAAATATAACATAATACAACTCATTAATTAATCAAAATATATATATCATCTTATATCAGTTATATAACCTTGATGATTTTCTCAAACTTTAATCTGTGTCAATCTTCTATGCTTCAATCTGAAGGACCATAATTTTATCCATAAGGAGAACTTAGATATTGTGTAACAATTCAATTGGCTTTGAGCCTTATAATTATTTTGAGATAATCAATCAACATTCTAATTCTACCCCACTATCACTAATCTAAGTTCTTATAATCCTTAACCTAAGCTTTGATACCACTCTGTCATAGTTCGAATCCAGTATCCAAATCAGGCATGTGATGCTACACACTCCTTAGGACAAAATCTTAAAAAATGATATGCAAGGCCTGTCTTCATATTCAAAAATATCACATCAAATCATACTAGATAGTGGTAATAAAAATGAATCTCTAATTTTATTGATTCAAATAAAATATATTTCATCAATATCTCATCATAATTTAGATTAATATTTATTTTAAATAAACTAAATAAATATTTTTTAAAATCTTATTATCCTCATTGCTCGATCCCAAGCTCCATAGAATCTTCTCAATTTTGAAAAAAAGAAAAGGGAAGAGAGCTTTATAAGCTCAGTAAGTTATCAATATCTCTGAGAGATCAAGCATAATTATTTTTTAAAATATAATAATTTAATAGTAGTATATAATAGTATAATTTTGTTTTGAAACATGCCAAGCATATCAATAAAATATTTGAAAACTCCACTCTCAGTTTTTAATGACTATGACCACGATCAGTCCTGTGACAAGGTCTGAGAGAGACTAGCCCCTGATAATAAATACATGACACATCACCATGTATCAGCGATTAGCTCCGATTGGTTAGATCCAAAATAAACTAACTGTGATTCATACAATCATGATTAACCCTATGACAAGGCAAAGAGATAAGTTCTAAAATATATACGCGACGCATCTGCGTGTGTCAGTGATCAGCCCCAACTGGCTAGATCCGAAAAAACTAGTTCTGTCAGTGATTAGCTCCAATTGACTAGATCAAAAAAAATATATTTTCGATATATGGCCAATGCTTAGTTTCATTGGCTAGATCCAAATCATAGTCGACTAGAGAGTTTTTCTCATAATTTTTATAGCAGTCAATTTCTCATACATCGTCATATAGTTTTTCATAATAATATCAAACCAAGCTTTTCATATTTTATTTTTAAAAATAAGAGAATAATTTTATTCAAGAATTGTACAAAAAATATAGATATAATTTAAAGATCATGCAATTATTAAAACCAAGAAATCATTTTCTTTCAAGTTAGAAATCATGCAGAGTTGATGCCATACTTAATCCAATATTTTAAATTATTTTTCATAAATAAATACATAATTTCAAACTTCAATATTTTTTAAATATTCTATATATGGAAATCTAATTTTTTAAATATGTAAATATATAAGAAAGTAAATCCAAGGATAAGAGAAAATTTATCGTTGATCAGATCTAAAATTCTATAATCTTCTTAACCCGATCTCTAGATCCAATATCTGAGATTCTCCCAATGTTGAAGGCTCTGATAACAAATTTTATTTAACCTCAATTTTAAAAAAAATAAAATAAATAGAAAGAGTCTTTCAATCTGGTCTAGTCTAGATCTAGATTTAGGTTAATTTCTAACTCAGATCTATACACTTCAGGTTGACCTAGACTCAATTAGATTGAGTCCAATCAATAAATTAGGTTCAATTTTCGAGCCCAATCTACCAACTTGATTTGACCTAGACTCAATTGAATTGGATCCAATCAGATAGACCAAGTTCACCCAGATTAAACCCATCTCTCTCTTCCTCTCTCTCTCTCTCTCTTTCTCTTTTAACCGATCATGAGACCCCCCTTTTGGGGTTTCATGAGGTCGATCGGTGGAGGGGGTTTCAGTGATGAAGCAGCCAAACCGACTGAGGGTGGTGGCATGACTATGGCCAGAGGTGGCAGTCGACTGACGATGATCGGGGACTCCACCAAAAAGTAGAGAAGGCACTGCCCTAGGGCCGGAAGAGAAAGGGAAGAAGAAAAAGAAGAACAGAAGAAAACTTATCGGAGATGATGGCAACAACGATGATAGTAGCATGCAAGGCAAATTCTGGTGATTCGCCTTCTCGATTTCCTTCGGCACAAGTAAAATAAGATTTTGGGAGGAATGGTTAAGGTTTTGGAAAGGCGGTGGCACTCGACACGGCAACACAGTGGCTGTCGAAGATGGGAAAGAAGGAGGATGGAGATTTCGATGAGGCTTCTACAGAGAGGTGCAGGGTTTAAATAGAGGAGGGATGGGGCGAGATAGACCCAATCTTCCTCGAATAAGGTAGGGCCTCATCAGCATGTCTCATCCCAATTCCTACCCCATCGGCCATGGATGGACTTGGAACAGGGTTCCCCTATTCTAGTCGAACACGGCATCATCTCTCCTCCCCTTCCCATGACTCTTTCATTTGTTTTGTTTTATTCTGGTGAAGCCGTTGAACCAAGTCCAAGGGATCAGTTCTCATAGATTGAGTCTCTTCTAATCAATCAATACATTACTAAATTAACGAAGAAAACAATAAGAAAATCTACAATCCAAAGCTTGTTATCCTAGTCTCTTAACATCCAAACAAAAGATTTTTAGTCGTTCAATGGATTATTTTGCTCCAATGCAGTAAAAATTATTGAAAAATGCAAGCAATCGATACATAAAATCCAGCCACCAAAGCACATTGATCAACGCTTCCATTTATCCCTTCTTGGAAAAAGGATGAAGTTAAAAGAGGCTACTGTTAGTATCATATAACGTGGAGAAATAATATGAAGAAAGCTTCAATTTTTTGGGCCGGTTTGCTAAAAATAAGTCACAAATGTAGTAAGAAAAGAGAAATTCTTATTGCACCGCATGTAGTGCAGAAACTTCTGCGCCGCCCGCAGTGCACAAAGAATTTCTCGTAAGAAAAAGAGATTAGATGAGTCAAAAATACTTCATGGAGGAGAAATGGAGCATGGAGAAAAAGACCCCGGATATGGCCTGTAATAACCCACCAAAAAAAAAACTTTAAATCCCTTTTCATGCGAATCTCAAAGCATATAAAAAAAAATTGAAACCTCACACACTGTGCGCGTGAGGCAGGGGACGGAAGACTCCCATCGGGAGTCTTCCTCTTCTCCTTTTTCTAATTAGGAGAAGGGATCCTAGGGCAGCCAAACCCTAGGATCCATAGTTTATAAAGGGATCCCTCCCCTCCTAACCACCGTACCTTAGAATCCCTTCCATTGTTGGCGAGATATGCTTAGGTTTTTGCTTGATCGATTTTTCCATGAAGGATCTTAGGGATTTCTCCAACAAATCAGCAATTCAATCTCACCAGAGCCCAGGTAAGCCTAGATCCTCCTCTTTCCTTTCTTCTAGTTGGGAATTGGATCATCATCACTAGAAATTTGGCCGACAATGTGCTGGATTCGTGTGGAACAGGGCCGTCCCCTATTTTTCTTCCTTTCTTCCTTCAAACCAGCCATCATTGCCAGATTTTGGTGGCGCTCGAGGGGCCAAGGTCGGCATCGTCAGGGTCTATCAATGTTAGGTGGGGAGTCATTGCCATCGAGGATCAGGCCATCGATGGGTGGTCGGCCAAAGCCATCACCTCTATTTTTCAAAACAAAAAGAAGAAAATGAAAAAAAGAGAAGAAGAAGAAAAAGAAAAAGAAAAGAAAAAAAAGAAAATAGAGAGAGTTTCTCTCTCTTTCCTCTCTGCTATCTCTATTCTCTCTCTACTTTCTCTCTCTAATAGTTTCTTTTCTTATTTTCTCTCTCTAATTTTTTTTTCTCCAAACTTCTCCTCTTTCTTCATGATTTTCTCTCTCTAGAGTTCTTTTGGACCAGTGGAGGGTCTAGACACTTGGATAAATTCAAATCTTGATTGATTCTAAGAGAGATCTTGGACTTATGATATTTAAGGATATTTTTATAATTTTTCTATCCTTAATTGTACATGATTTTTAGGTTTGTCTGTGATTATGTAAAGATGCAACTAATTGTACAAGAAGATGTCAAAGAGAACATCTTGATTCTGAATTCGTAGATCGAGGAGTTTATCGATTTTTGTATTTGAGTCAATCACATATAGATATAAAATTTTTTGGATATTAACCACCAATTTATATAAAAATTATTTATGCATCTATGATTTTGATTTATGTGGTTTTTGATAGTTGCATGCTACATACTTATTTGTTAAGTATATGTATGATTCTGTATGAAATTATGTATGACATATCACTGATATTGATTTGAATAGATTTTGGTAATCGTACGCATCAAGTTTTGCAAAAGAATATGATTGTAAATCACAATATCTAACAAGCTTGAAATTGAGTTATATAACGGTATGTGGGGTTATGGTGCTCTAAGCTAGCCACTTTATTAATACTTTATCACAGGCCTGAAACATAATCATGGTAATTATGAGTTGAGTACTTGTGGTCCTATAGACTAGCCACTTTGTTAGTACCTTATCACGGGCTTTAAACCTGGCTGTAGTAGTTTAAGATCGAGCATTTGTAGTTCTTTAGACTAGCCACTTTATGAGACCTCATCATGGACTTGAAACATAGTGTGGTAGTTCAGAATTGAGCACCTGTGATCCTTTGGACAAGCTATTTTCTTGATACCTGTCACGGGCTTGAAACGTGATTGTGGTAGTCCACAGGGCTAGCTACTTTGTCTAACCTTTGTATGGGTAGTTGTGACAGTCTACAGGACTAGTCACTTTTGTTGCCTTATCACGGGTTTAATACGTGATTGTGGTAGTCCAGAGCCGAGTATCTTGATATAATCGGATCCGATGTATGTTGATTGAGATAATTATATGATGTTGATTATTGCACAAAAAGATATATTTGCTATGCATATTTTATAAATTGTAGTATCTTTTGGCATGTGATTGATATAAATAATAATCATTAATATTTTTTTATTTATTATTATTATATTGATATTGGTATGTAGAAATTCTTACTGAATTGTATAGCTCACCCCCCTCTATTTCTCTTTTTCTCAAAATTGCAAGATGTTCAGATTGGCTATAGATCAGATTCCTGGGTGAGCAGATGAATAGATAAAGTATCATTGAAATCTAAATGGATAATTGAAAAAATTAAATTCGTAATTAGATAAGTTTTATCAATTGTTATAAAAATTAGATGGTTATGGATATTAAAATTATAAGAAATTCTATAGATCTTACATATTCTTTAGGACTTGCCCTAAGAAGTATGCGATCATCGCATATCAAACTCGGATGTTGGATTCAGAATGTGACAAAATGGTATTAGAGCTTAAGGTCATGATCTCTAGAGATTATGACTTAAAAGATATTTGAATATATGGTTATGATCACTAGGTACATGATATATGTAGCATAAAAGATTCAAAGTTTGGATTTTAGATCATTAGGTATATTGATGATGTGTATAACAGAACTGATGGGTTATATCTTGAATTCAATAATTAGGATTTGGCCTAAGTATAAGATGTGTTGATCTTGAAATAAAGTATGATATATTGAAGGATGTTAAATTATTTAAATTTGATCGAAAAGATTTGTTCTAATTTTGAAGGATGTTAAGCTCAAGGATTGGGATTTTTTTTTAAGTGAAAAAGCTACATAGGAGCTCTAGGATAAGATGAGAAATTTGTACCCATAAGGATTTGATTTTGCTACATGCTAATTTCGAAGACAAAATTATTTTAAGGAGGGGAGAATATAATAACCCACCAAAAAAAAAGTTTAAATCCCTTTTCATACAAATCTCAAAGCATATAAAAAAAAATTTGAAACCTCACGCGCTGTGCACATGAGGCAGGGAATGATTGGGAGTCTTCCTCTTCTTCTTTTTCCAATTAGGAGAAAGGATCTGAGGATAGCCAAATCCTAGGATCCGTAGTCTAAAAAAGGATCCCTCCCCTCCTAACCACCGTACCTCAGAATCCCTTCCATCGCCGACGAGAAATGCTTAGGTTTTACCTTGATCGATTTTTCCATGAAGGATCTTTAGGATTTCTCTGACAAATTGGCAATTCAGTCTCATCGGAGCCCAAGCAAAACCTAGATCCTCCTCTTTTCTTTCTTCTAGTCAGGGATCGGATCATCATCGATCATTAGGATTTTAGCCGACAATGTACCAGATTCATGTGGAACAGGGCCGTCCCCTATTTTTCTTCCCTTCTTCCTTCAAACCAACAAACGTTGCCAGATTTAGGTGGTGCTCGGGGGGCCAAGGTCGGCGTCATCAGGGTCTATCAATGTTGGGTGGGGAGTTATCACTATCGAGGGTCAGGCCGTTGGTGGGTGGTCGGCCATAGCCATCCCCCCTGTTTTTCAAAACAAAAAGAAGAAAACAGGAAAAAGAGAAGAAGAAGAAAAAGAAAAAAAAAAGAAAAAAGAAAAAGAAAAGAAAAGAGAGAGAGTTTCTCTTTCTTTTCTCTTTCCTATCTCTCTTCTCTCTCCACTTTTTCTCTCTATCAATTTCTTTTCTTATTTTCTCTCTCTAATTTCTCTCTCTAAATTTCTTCTCTTTCTTCATGATTTTCTCTCTCTAGAGGTCTTTTAGACCAGTGGAGAGTCTAGATACTTAGACAAATTCAAATCTTGATTGATTCTAGGAGAGATCTTGGACTTGTGATATTTAAGAATATTTTCATAATTTTTCTATCCTTAATCACACATGATTTTTAGGTTTGTCCGTGATTATGTAAAGATGTAACTAATTGTACAAGAAGATGTCAAGGAGAACATCTTGATTCTGAATTTGTAGATCGAGGAGTTCATCAATTTTTATATTTGAGTCAATCATGAATAAAGATAAAAATTTTTGGACATTAACCACCAATTTATATAAAAATTATTTTATGCATCTGTGATTTTGATTTATGTGATTTTTGATAGTTGCACGCTATATACTTATTTGTTAAGTATATGTATGATTCTGTATGAAATTATGTAGGACATATCAGTAATATTGACTTGAATGAATTCTAGTAATCATGCGCATCAAGTTTTGCAAAAGAATGTGATTGTGAATCACAATATCTAACCAACTTGTAATTGAGCTATGTGACGATATGTGGGGTTATGGTGCTTTGGACTTATCACTTTATTAATGCCTTATCATGGGCCTGAAATGTGATCGTGGTAGTTATAAGTTGAGCACTTGTGGTCCTCTAGACTAGCCACTTTGTTGGTGCCCTGTCATGGACTTTAAACATGACCGTAGTAATTCAAGGTCGACCACTTGTGGTCTTTTGGATTAGCCACTTTATGAGACCCCACCATGGATTTGAAACATAGTGTAGTAGTTCAGAGTTAAGCACCTGTGGTCCTTTAGACTAGCTACTTTTTTTATGCTTGCAACGGGCTTAAAATGTGATTGTGGTGGTCCACAGGGCTAGCTACTTTGTTTAACCTTTGTGTGGATAGTTGTAATAGTCCACAGGATTAGCTACTTTTATTGCCTTATCACGGACTAAATATATGATCGTGGTAGTCTAGAGCCGAGCACCTTGATATAAATGGATCCAATGTATGTTGATTGAGATAATTATATGATATTGATTATTACACAAAAAGATATATTTGCTATGCATATTTTATAAATTATGGTATCTTTTGGTATGTGATTGATATGAGTAATAATCATTAAATTTATTTATTTATTATTATTATATTGATGTTAGTGTGTGAAAATTCTTACTGGGTTGTAAAGCTCACCCTCCTCTATTTTTTTTTTCTCAGCATTGCATGATGTTCATGATCGGCTATAAATCAGATTCGCGGGTGAGCGGATGAATAGATAAAGCCTCACTGAAATCTGAATGGATAATTGAAGGAATTAAATTTATAATTATATAAATTTTATCAATTGTTATAAAAATTAGATGGTTATGGATGTTGAGATTGTAAGAAATTCTGTAGATCTTGTATATTCTTTAGGGCTTGTCCTAAGGAGTGTACGGCCATCGCGTATCCAACTCGGATGTTGGGTTCGGGATGTGACATGACCAGCGAGCAAAAGTGATGGAGATACAGAGAGAGGAGGGAGGAAATGAATATACCAAGCAACAAAGTGAATTACAGCTCAGCCATGAAAAATATTATTAATTTTTTGATAAAATTCATATTTCAGAGAACAAAGAGATCTTGTGGAAGGAATGTGGGAGCGGCCACCAGAAAAGAAGTTGAAGATAAGCCTCTTAGAAGCTATTCCGTTTAAAAATTAGTCCCACCACAACCTCTAATTTACTTTACCCAAGAAACATATATAAAAAGGAAAAGGTAAGAAAGAAATGATGGATTCTTCTTTTGCTTTAAGTCAATTCACTAAGTGAAAGAAAACTCTCAACATTTTAACGTTATTAAAAATAGATTTGTTCAGGAGCGAGAGAGCTTGAGAGCTTGATTTCAAATCATGTTGGGGCCTAGTAATCATCAAAATTAATTCAAACGCCGACGAGAGAGAAGAAATTTGATTGAGATAATTATATGATGTTGATTATTGTACAAAAAGATATATTTACTATGTATTTTTTTTATAAATTATGGTATCTTTTGATATGTGATTGATATGAGTAATAATCATTCATATTTTCTCATTTATTATTATTATATTGGTATTGGTATGTGAAAATTTTTTCTGGGTTATAAAGCTCACCTCCCTTTGTTTCTCTTTTTTTCAGAGTTGCATGATGTTCATGATTGGCTATAGATCGGATTTGCGAGTGAGCGGATGAATAGATAAAGCATCACTGAAATTCGAATGGATAATTGAAGGAATTAAATTTGTAATTAGATAAGTTTTATCAATTGTTTTAAAAATTAGATGATTATGGATGATGAGATTGTAAAAAATTTTATAGACTTTGCATATTCTTTAAAACTTATCTTAAGGAGAATGCGGCCATCACGTATTCGATTCGAGTGTTGGGTTCAGGGCGTGATATGGCCAGTGAGCAAAAGTGATGGAGATATAAAGAGAGGAGGGAGGAGATGAATATACCAAGCAATAAAGTGAATTACAGCTCAGCAAGGAAAAACTTCTTTAATTTTTTTGATAAAATTCATATTTCAGAGAGGCCTTATGGAAGGAATGTTGGAGCGGCCACTGGAAAAGAAGTCGAAGATAAGTCTCTTAGAAGCTATTCCATTTGAAAATTAGTCTCATCGTAACCTCCAATTTACTTTACCCAAGAAACGTATATAAAAAGGAGGTGAGAAAGAAATGCTGGATTCTTCTTTTGCTTTAAATCAATTCACTGAGTGAGAGAAAACTCTTAACATTTTCATGTTATTAAAAATAGATTTGTTCAGGAGTGAGAGAACTTGATTTCAAATCATGTCGGGCCCTAGTAATCATCAAAATTAATTCAAATACCGAAGAGAGAGAAGAAGAAGAGGAGATTAAAACAGATAAAGGAATGAAGAGAGAGAAAATATCATGATATTAAAAATAATTTTTTTCAGGAGAAAATCAATTCAAATGTCGAAGAGAGAGAAGAAGAAGAGAAGATTAAAACAGAAAAGACAACAAAGAGATCTTGCGGAAGGGATATGGGAGCGGCCACCAGAAAAGAAGTCGGAGTCGATAAGCCTCTTAGAAGCTATTCGGTTTGAAAATTAGTCTCACCGTAACCTCCAATTTACTTTACCCAAGAAACATATATAAAAAGAAAAGGAGGTAAGAAAGAAATGATGGATTCTTCTTTCGCTTTAAATCAATTCACTGAGTGAGACAAAACTCTTAACATTTTCACATTATTAAAAACAGATTTGTTCAGGAGCAAGAGAGCTTGATTTCAAATCATGTCCAGATTTGTTCAAGAGAAAATTAATTCAAACGCCGAAGAGGAGAGAGAAGATTAATTTGTTCAGGATAAAATTAATCCAAATACCGAAGAGAAGAGAGAAAAGAAGAACAGAGAAAAAAATGAAGAGAGATAGAATGTTGCAATCAAAGGCTCATAGCTCCGTCTGATTTATGGACCTCATAGTTTTGTCCTTTAAAAAATATCTTACGTGAAAAAAATGGTCTCCTCCTATATAAGCAAGAGTATCTCATGTGGGATCATTAAGTAAGAATACCTCACATGGGAAGAATGGTCCCAACCTATATAAGCAAGAGTCTCATTGACTCACAACCAATGTGGAACTAATGAAGCTCCCTACTCGACATCACAACAGTTAATATAACATATATTTTTCCTACAGTTTAAGGTGATTTGACCGCCGGTAAAAATAGGAGTTTTCTCAGCGATGTATGGAGAACGTTGGTAAACATAAAATTTTTTCCAACAGTTTAACTGAACCGCTGGTAAAAATAAGATTTTCTCCTAATGGTTTTATCAGGCCGCTAAAAAAAATTAGATTTTTCCTTGTGATTGATCTGATTGCCAAAAAAAAAAAAGATTTTGCTTAACGGATTAAAAAATACTGTCTAAAATTTATTTTCCCAGCAGTTTGATTTGATTGTTGGTAAAAATAAAAATTTTTACAGTATTGTGATATGATCGCTGATAAAAATAAAATTTTTCTCAGCGATTTCATCTGACTGCCGGGAAAAATAAAATTTTTTTTAGTAAATTTTTGACCGTCGAGAAAAAATAAGACTTTGCTTAGTGGATTCAAAAAAAACACTGTCTAAAGTTTATTTTACCAGCGATTCTCTCTGCTGGCAAAAGAGTGCTGCTAAGTCTCTCTCTCTCTCTCTCTCTCTCTCTCTCTCTCTCTCTCTCTCTCTTTTGTTTTTTTTGGTTGTGCGTGTTTACTGTATATACACTTCCTCGTTTGCTAAGGATGAGCAAATTAAGTCGGACGTAAACATTAATCCATTTAAAGCTAGATCTCTGACGTACCCAAGAAATCAATGCCGTTGTAGCCATTGGTGTACCTCCCGGTGGGCCTTGAGTGCGGGAAGTCGATGCCGTAAGGAAGAAAGTTGGCCTTGCCTACATCCGGCAGGTAGTTGTTGTTTCCGACGTCCGCCGTAGAGTCACCGAACACATAGATCGCCGGAACCTTTGGGTGAGCATTCCCACTCACAGACAGAGAAAAGAAAAGAGCAAGGAGAAGAACAGGAACTAACGCCATGGCTGCTGCTTCGAATTAAGCTCTGAAGCTATTATTCCTCTAGGTGTTATTTATTTATAGACTTGGAGATCGGGGTAATTAAGAAGACATGGGAAAGTCAACCCGTCAGCTATAAGTGAAAGCTTACATCTACAATTAGTTAATAAACCAACAAGGGAGACAGAGTCATCAGAGCGTCGGTGCCAGCGCCCCAGTGGTGTTAGGTCTCCGTAAGCAGAGAAGGTGCATGTGACTCTTCGCAGTCCATTATGCCAGCTGATATATTCTCTTGTCCTTTTTTTTCATTAGTCTTGTACCTACGTACCGGTAGATGGCATAAAAATGTGCAAGAAATCATCTAGATGACGTGCAAATGGTCATTGCCAATTGGAACAGTTTGTGAGAAGTTCGGTAAAACTGCTAACATGCATGGTATTCTTTTATATCACCATTGCTTTAGTTTAGTTTCATCGGTATAAAATAAATCAGAATAAATTTGTCCACTATCTGTTTGTGACAATAAATCCACAGAAATAGCAAAGATGGAAGATCAAATAGCATATATTATCATTTTTAGAGTGGATTCTCGTCACTTAGCTGACCTCAACGAAAGATCGACCTCATCAGAGAGCCAAAGTTATCAAAAAATCAACTTCAGTGGAAAGCCGACCTCATCATAAAGTCAAGGTCATCAAAAGTCGATCTCATCAGAAGACCGATCTCATCGAAAGGCCGAGGTCATAAAGAAGCTGACCTCATCAGAATGCTGAGGTCATCATCACCTGGACACATGGCATCAGCCCATGACCGACTTGCCCCAAAACTACTAGTAAGTGGAATGCTCACCTCGGTCTGCTTTCGAACTTCTTTATCTTACTCCAGTTAACAGCCAACTGAATCGACAATTGAGTGGCATCACTCGGTGAGTTCATTCAATCGACTTCTGGGCCCCCTTCCTCCGACGCACGTTGGGCCCATCTCGACTCCGAGTTCTCATCCTCTGTCGATCACGATCCCCGCTTGTGAGTCGGGATCCCTAGGCACGGGCATTAGCCGAGCAGTTGAAACTAAAGTGTGGCCACCATGCTACCCCGTCGGATCATATCAAGTCACATCATCCCTGAGAAGTCCATGCCACTCTTAGGGCCCTATCAGATGGCTCTTGCCTCTAACTATGACAGTTCCTCACGTGCTATAAAGTGACAGTATTCAAAAAAGTCAAAAAACCCGGCACGGTGCCACTTAGAGACATAATTAAGGATAGAAAGGCCTTTTACAGCCTCCCTCTTCTCCTCAAGGTTCCAACTTCACCTATATAAAGAGATAAACAGGAATCCTCTAGGTACGCCTCCTCTTCCTCTCATAAACGCTCGCTCTTTTTCATTTACTGTAGAAAATCTGATTTAAGCATCGAAAGATCTTCGACGGAGCCACCTCCAATGGAGGCTTTCCTTGTAGGTTCGTCCACCATCGACGCACTGGATGTCACCCCGCTCCAGTGCCTCTGATCTAAGATGAATTTCAGCCACAACAGATTAGCACATCAGGTCGGGGTCCTTGTCTACTTTTGAAAAAAAGTGCACAACCCATTGTTGTGCTACCATGAAGAGCGTCCTTGAGGCATTCTAACCCAAGGAATGCTCTCCGACAGCAACTTTGGATGGAGATTATACTCCATGTTAGCTATCAGAGGCATCCCCACAACCCACTTTACCAATATCCAGAAGGAACATCGTTGGAAAGCCAAGCGCACGGCTCTCGAGGATGTTCAATAGGGGGCAGAAAATCCTTGATCAAATAAGATAGGATGGTATGGCCAGAGAAGATAGGGATGGCCTCTCCCTGACACTCCATTTATGGCTCCCTCCTTTGACGATGGCATCAAATGGTCGATCCCTGCTCGACTAATCCTTCAGTACTGGCATTCTTTCATCCTTACTTTAAAGCTTAGCTTAGCTTGGGAATTGGAAGGCCCAGTCAAAGACGGTCTGACAAATTTTCTTATCCTATGTGTGCAAGCCAGCAATAAAAATCTCGCTCTTCAATGAGGGGCCGAAGCCCTCCGTGGCTAAGAAGCAAGAGACAACTGATTCGGACCTCTGAGGGTCAAACTTTACTTTTTAGTAAATCTACTACAGCCAACATATACCACAAAGATCCATATGGCTAAAGATCAAGTGTATATATAGTCAAATTATAGCAGTCTTACTGTGAACAGCTAAGGTATATTAGATCAAAGGATTAGTCATACAACTGTATATCGAGTAAATCACTGATGAGTAGATAGCCATCCAAGTGATTTCTTGTAATAGTCATGCTCGATATCCTTATTCTATAATAACTATCTGCACTCTTGCTCCAGTATTTTTATATTACAGATTTGAGACTCGTCTATCCTAAAGAAAGCAACACATGCATCAATCTTATCAGATCATTAATCATCGTCTTCATGATGATCTATTGATCAGAAGTAATTCAGAAATTAATTATCAATGACACATACTTCAAATTCTCAATACTTGAGAATATATGTCAACATCTTATTAATCTCTTGGATGATTTATAGACATATAACACAATATAAATAAAAAATTAATATAATTTTATTGATTTTAATATTTTAAATATAAAATTATGCTCCTAAAAAATTTATATGTATCAGTCTAATTGGCTTCTAGGATACATCTAACACTACTATCAGTTATCTAGCAAACTCTAAATCTTAATAGCCATTACTTCATGATGATCAGACTGATTGTATATGAGTATGTAAACTTTTACACCTTGTAGGTAATACTTAACTTTCTTTACAACTTTTCAATCCTCCATTCTTGAGTCATGTTGATAATATCCAAGCATTGATATAGTGAAGACAATGTTTGGGCACATACAAACATGGACATAAATCAAACTCATAATAACTGATGCATAGGTTATAAATATTATTTTATTAAATTTATCACTCTTTACAATAGAAGCAACCTCGGAAGAATATTTTTCTATCTTAAAATTAATACTATATATAGAAATGTAAGTTGTTTAAGATAGTCCAAGTAGCCTTTAAGGATCTATTTTGTGAATCTCAATGTCGATAATATAAATAGCTTCATCTATATATTTTATCTCAAAATTTTAGAATAAAAATGATTTATTTTTTCTAAATGGATCAAAATTATTACTGACAAGTAGAATATTATTCATATAATACCAAAATTATGAACTTAGTCCCACTGACCTTCAAAATTATGTTAATTAATAGTATTTTTTAAACTTAAAAAATATAATTATTTCATCAAATTTTAGATATCACTATCTGAAAGCTTGTTTAAGTCAATAAATAAAATTTTTTAATCTACAAATAATGTGCTCTTGTCTACTGACAACAAAATCCTTGGATTGTTTGATACAGACCTCTTCTTCTATATCACTGCTGAGGAAGGCCATTCTCATCCATCTAATGTAGCTCCTAGTCAAAATGAGCTATTAAGGTCATGATAATCAAAAAAATATCCTTTGATGAAATAAAAGATTAAATAGTTTTTTTTTAAAGTTAATGCCTTCCTTTTGTATGAACTTTTTTGTCATAAATCTGATTTTTTACCATTCAATTTTATTGTTGGAATTTCGATTGATCCTATAGATCCATTTGCAACTGATTGATCACACCTTTCAAGTATGTTAACTAATTTTTAGACATAGTTATTATCCATAGAGCTCAACTCTTCTTTCATGGCATCCAACTATTGTAAGAATTTTTCATCTTTCATGGCCTGTAAGAATGACTTTCTATTATCACCTTTTTTATCTATATCAGTCAAATACACCACATAATCTAGAGCTATAATAGATTTTCTTATTCAAGTTAGATTTTTTGAGAGCTATCTCTTGATCCATTTATGGTAGTTGTTATACAGTTGTTTCTTTGGTGATAGAAATCTCATGGGATAGAACTTAATGAAGTGAGGATTCCTTCTGAATATTATCTAAAAGAATAACAGTAGGACACGTCACTTCAATCTGCTTTTCAAATCTAGTATTTCTTCAAAGATAATATCTCGAGATTCTCCACTCTCATTAAACATATCATCTTCAAAAAATTTAGCTTTATTAAATTCTACTATCTATAATGTATGAGATGAAAAATAAAATCTACATCATTTTTATCTCTCTAGATAACTAATAAAAAAAATAATGATCATTCTGAGATTAAATACAATTTTCCTACGGGTTGTAAACCTTAGCTTCAGCTGGATATCTCATATACATATTTTCTAAACTAAATTTTTTGCCAGTCCATAGCTCATAAGGAGTCCTTTGAACTACCTTAGTAGGGATCCTATATAACATATGCATAGCCATCTTTACAGTCTTATCTCACAAGAAAATAGGTGGGGTAAAATAACTTATTATAGTCCGAACCATTTATTTAAGCATCACATTTCTTGTTTCAATTACACAATTTTGATTTGGTGTGCTTGACATTGTATATTGGAATATAATGCTCTATTTCTTTAAAAATTTTGCTAATGATCATGGTCTTTTCTTATATATCTTTATATATTTACCATAGTATTCACCACCTCTATCAGATCTGAATTTTAATCATTTTTTTTAATTATCTCTCTACCTCTATTTTAATTTTCTTAAAGGCTTCAAAAATATCAGTCTTATATATACCATGAATAGTCATTAATGAATATAATGAAATAATTTTCACCTATTAGATATGGGAAAAAAGATATGCATACATCAATATGAATGATTTCCCAAGTTCTTTCACTCCTCCTGGCACCCTTCTTAGACGTGTATGTCTAGTTTATCTTTATATAACCTCATAGACCATAAAATTAGTGATGTTTAATGATCCGAAGATCCTATCCATTACTAGCATTTTATAACGTGTCTCACCTATCAGCGGTAGTGTCTAAATCATAATAACTGAGATGGATATTATCCACAATGGTCATGTAGATATTAACTTTATCACAATAACTATCAAGTATATCTTTACAACTTTATCAAAGGCTTATTTTTAGTTAGAGTTCAGATCAAATTAAACTAATCAATATAAATCTCAATGTGTGTTAGTATGGACTACATACAAATGGGCTTAATCAGATAAATCTAAGAAATGCTTCTAAGCTCTGACGCTATTATTCATCCACTAACTATTATTCATAGAGTGGCGGGAGCGGGATAAAAAGCTAATGAAAGCCATCATGACCAGCTATAATTGGAAGTTTGTGGAAAGTGTGTGTGTATATATATATATTAACTAATAAACCAACAAGAAAGATAAAGTTGTCATAGTGTCAGATCCAACACCCAAGGGGTGTTAGGTTTCCATAAGCAAACAACATGTGTTTTCTAGGTAATTAAGTTAGAAAGTTTTAATTTCCTCCTACTTTTTTTCTTTCTTTTTGTTGGTCAGATCTATATCCATAAAAACTTTGTATGGATATAAAAAATATTGTAATCTTCAAGCCAAACAATCCATATGACTTTGATACCATGATATTAGAATTTTATGAGATAATCGAACTTACTTGAAAAAGAAACCATCGATGCCATCCTCAATCTCTCTAATCAACCTACCTACAATCATAAAAATAAATTCAGCTGGATATGCTGCTCGCTATTCACGAGCAGCACCTTAGTTTTTTAATTCCAACTTTGAGCATTCTTGATGGAAATAGCCTTACAAGCTCTTGGATGAGTTGAAAATTAAGTTTGTTGGTGATATTTTTTTATAACGTACCTTATCCATTAGAGACAATATCTGAATCAATTAGTAATGACTGAGATAGACATTATCTACAATAATTATAAAGAGATTAACTTTATCATAATAACTATCAAGTATATCCTCATCTCTTTATTAGAGACTTATCTTTAGTCAGAGTCTAGTTGTTTAAATTAAATCTACTAAAATAAATCAGGATGCATGTTAGTATGGGCCACATCTAGATGGGGCTTAATCAGATAAATTCTAATAGATACTATTCCTTCTTTAGCCGTTATTTATAGAGTAGGGGAGCTTGGTAAGAAGCTAATGAAAGCCATCATGGCCAACTATAAATGAAAGCTTGTGGAAAGCATGCATATACAATATTTAACTAATAAATCAATAAGAAAGACAAAGTTATCATAGTGTCCAATCGAGCCCCCAAGGGTTGTTAGGTTTCCATAAGCAGATAAGGTGGAGCCATTAAGTGTTTTCTAGATAATTACATCGAAAAGTTTTAATTTCCTCCTAAAAAAATTTTTTCTTTTTTTGTTACAGGTTAGATCTATATTCGTCGGTGCCTCCAGAAGTAGGTAGTCTAAGTACATTCTGAGAGGGCTGTCGATATCCAGAGTTTTGACGACGAGGATAATTCATGGCCTTATGACCCTACTGACCACAACCAAAATATGCTTATGAGAACTAGTGACAATTCTGTTCCAAATGGATTCCTCCATATCGACCACATCGTGATTCTTTCTTTGACTAGCCCCTGTCACCTTTTTGCTGACTTTCTTGTCGCTTTGACTACTTGCCAGGATAACCATCGGATTTAGATCTCTTCTTCTGTTGTCATTCTCTTTCCTATTGTGTGTTAATATTTTCTTGCTCCACAATCTTTGCTAGGTTAAGAACCTCTTGGTAAGAGGCCAACTGCATCGGTCTCACTCCAACATGGATCCTGGATTTTAGTCCTTTCTCAAACCTCCTAGCCTTAATGCTGTCAATCACCACAAGATCGTAAAAACTTTATATGAATATAGAGAAGGTTTCGTTCTTCAAGCTAAATAATCTATACGGCTTTGATACCATAATATTAGAACTTTATGAGACAATAAAACTTATTTGAAGAAGAAGTCATTGATGCCATCCTCGATCTCTTGAATTTGCTAAGTTGCAATCACAAAAAGATATTTTCTTTGGCCCATTGGTTTCAATCCTCGCTGCAAGCGCATTGGTTGCATAATTTCAACTTTGGATATTTTCGATGGCAGCAGTATTGGATGTTTATTGCTCTGTTTCGGGGCAATCAATCAACTTTGATAAATCTAGCTAGTATTATCTTTAGCCCATCTACTCCGCTGCATGTTAAACGTCAAATTCGTGCTTTGCTCAATATTTCTCCAGCTAGAAGTATGTGGAAGTATCTAGGGGTCCCTTTAAGTGCTCATTCCTTGAATCCTTCTAATTGTCAATATTTGGTAGATAGAGTGACTAGTTGAATTGCTTCTTATAAATGGAAAGCCATGTCCTTGGCCGGTCGCTCAATGCTCATCCGATCGGTACTGTTGGCACTTCCATTATACACCATTGCTTATGTTCATGTTCCATTACTGGTGTTGCATAAGATTGAGAAAGAAATTCGAGCTTTTTTATGGGGCCATGCTGCTGATCCTAGGGCTATGCATCTAGTTTCCTAGCAGCAAGTTTGCATGCCAAAGAATCATGGGGGTTGGGATTTCAATCATTGCTACTACAAAGGCAAGCTTCCATGTGTAGGTTAGCGGTATAACTTATCTTGCAAACACAATCACTTTGGGCTTTATTAGTTATTGCTAAATATCAATTTTAAGGTTCATGGATTGCATATAGTAAGCCCAGAGCTTGTTCTGTGATCTGGAGGAAAATTTATTCTACAGGTTCCTTAGTGCAATATCATTTTCAAAGGGTAATTGGTACAAGGCAATCTATTAATGTTTTTGCTGAGCCATGGATTTCCTCTTAATGCTTCCCTACATTCATAAATATGGACCATATCATTACTGAGCTTCAGGTAGCCGATCTGCTTTCTTCTGGTAGATCCTGGAACCTGGCTCAGTTGAATCATTATTTTGTTGCTGATATAATGACCCAAATTCGATTGATTGCTTTAGTTCAGGGAAATTGGGCTGATCAACTAATTTGGCACCCTACTCATTTAGGATCATGTCCATCATTGCGATATGATTGCAGCATTGCCTCATACCTTACCTTCATTGACAACAAATTTCAATTGTTTATAGAGGTTACATATGTCTCCTAGGCTGAAGTTTTTTTGTTGGAAACTGATGTGGCAGAGACTACCTTGCAAAGCATATCTTGTTACAAAAGAAATTCTATCATCTCAGCATTGTGATCTTTGCCCTGACCAGATTGAAGACTGTTCTCATGTATTGTTGACTTGTTCTTATGCTAAAGAGTGTTGGATGCATCTTCATTGTATTTGACCAAGAATTCCTTTGTTCACTAATTTGCCAGCTATGCTTGACCATATGTCGCAAGCTTTGGTTTCATGGATTGCGAACAATTCATTTCTTACTTCATCTAAAATTCTACTTATAAGAGATATTCATAAATGGAAAACTAGATTAATTCATTTTCAAATATCTCAGGTGTGTCGGGAAGCTAATCAACCGGCTGATAATTTGGCCACAAAAGCTCTACATCGCGATATTGATTGCTCTAATACTGATTTCTTTGATTCCGACTTCTCTTATTTATTACAGGCTGATGGAAGGCATGCGCTGTATCCAAGAGCAGGTTGATACCTTTAGAAATATAGTCTTGGATTGCTGCACGGGTGTTTTTAGCTTGTATCTTACAAGAAATTTCATTCCCTTATTTCTGGAACACCATCATGAACCTGTGAGCGATTGTCTGTTCCACTTTACTCAGCTTCTTTGTGTACTGATGGCTCAGTTTTGTCACCATGAACACTACTCCTATGTTTGCAATCAACATCAAAGTTCAATCACTACAATTCTGTGGTGTTCCAGACTTGGCTATCAGTCGCAATTTTGGAGTCTATGGCATCCCTCTCTTTTAAGGAGCATTTTTATTTCAACTGGATTACTGCCGGATGGATGTTGTTGACCTTTTTTTTGTCAGTTGCCTTTGGCCTTCATTGCTTATTTATGTTATGCATACTGTTTGTACTTATCTTCTATGCTTCTGTTCCCAACTTCCGTGTTTTCCTATGCTGTAATCACACTGATCACTTATAAAGCATTTGCACCTCTTATTTACCAAAAAAAAAAAAAAAAAAGAGCCCAGCCTCCGTAAGCTTAACACCCCAAAAGGAGGATCCAATGGCCCCCATTCTTATCGTCTGTGACCATGGCCCAGTGGGCAACGTGGTGAGCGTGCCGAATAGTTGCAACGTAAACAGCCAGTGGGCCAGAGCCCAGTTGGTATTGCTACTTGTTTGCGTTTCATCCCTATGCGGTACTTTGCTAATTAAGCGCGAACCATTTCAGCTTCGCAGCGAAGGGACCCCCAAGTTCTATATGTATGTCTCTTCTTAATGCAAAACCTACCAACTTTGCCTCGATAGATGAAGTATTAAGGGTTTTTTAATTCAAATCACAATGTCTGAATCATGGTCCATTCTCCTTTTTTGGATATAGAATAGGCTTTGGGATGGCATCACGTTATTATCACATCATGTTAGGTTCTTAACTCGCACAAATCATCAAATTTAATATGAAGTTTAACTTTTGAAGCGCTTCTTTAAGCAGGCTCTCCTATGATTCCCTTCTACTATGGTTTAGGCATACAACAATGGGATAATTGGTTAAATTTCATGGTCATTAACCATAGAAATAGTCCAACATATATACAACTGTATAGAACTTAGAAGCATTCCATGTGGCTGCGCTGCACTTGTTGGTTTTGTATGAGATATATTTGGAAACGCAGGTTACGCATCAATCCATGACGTCTCATGGCAGATCTAATGGTCATCAGTATATTGAAACCTAACGCAAAGCTTCTTAATTAATGACAGTTATCTCAATTTTTCACAATGCATATTCAGGTACCGTGGCAATTATTTGCTAAACTATCAAGATATATATATATATATATATATATATATATATATATATATATGGCCATCCCTAGTGCAAGTTTGCATTAGTTTGGCAATCCATATGTGGACATTATACGATTATACTTCTTCAGTAAGAATTTCTGTAGTACAGTAGTCAAATCCAAACCCATGTTATTTATTTCTGCAGACGCCATCATCCCTGATAGCAACTACCTCGACTCGCATGTTGCAATTATGGTTCCCCGACTAACAATGGCTACCTTATTGAATAACACACCAACTTGTTTTCTAACTATTCCTCCACCAACTGCTTGAAGTTAATAGGAGTGACAAACGGCGGTGATCCACTGTAGATGTCTAGGACAGCCTCCTCGTATGCCCTCAGGGTAAGATGTACAGCGTCCCAAAATAGGTATTCATTGCGGTTCTCACAGTAAGTAGCGGTCCGAGTGCAACCGGCCGAACTTTCACCTCCACAGCATGCACTTTGGACATCTTTAAACCCTGGCGACGTGTCATTAAAACTTTTTAGTCACTTGATCACTCTAATTTTTTTATCCAAGATGTAGGAGCTAATTAATATTAGTTACATGACCTTGCACCAAGAGTAGTTATTGAGCTTACCAGCTGCTTCTGGATTAGCTATGATATTTGACAAAGCTGCATAATAACTGCCAAGCGAGTACTTCATCCCCTTCAATGTGGAGCTAAGATTGCTTAACATCTTTTTGACAGCATCATTAAAACCAACGGTCAAATCATTCATAACGTTGAAGCAAGCTCCGGAATGGGTAAATAATCTTCTTGCGAGTGGGACGCAACCGATGGGTCCAACGTCGATAATCCCAAACTTCCTTGCTCCCAAGTTGTACAACGCCTGCCGTTATAAAATGTAACTAGCACTTTTCAGGAAATTCAGAAATGTTATACTACTGGAGAAGAAAAGAGAGAGGAACTTCACCTCGATATGGCTTTTGTACTTGGAGATGAGAGTGTTGTAGAATTGTTGAATTTGTGTGCATGTTGTTTGGTGCCGTGTTGCATAGAACATAGGCAAAGACGTCGTTGGCCCCGGTGCTGATGAGAAAGATGGATTTTGAGAGTACAATGTTTGATTTGTTAGTTGTGGCAAAATATTTGATCTGTTTTGTCATAGTGAGGGTATTGCTTCCCTGGTATATAGATAAATGAGTA
This sequence comes from Elaeis guineensis, assembly GCF_000442705.2. Taxonomy (NCBI): domain Eukaryota; kingdom Viridiplantae; phylum Streptophyta; class Magnoliopsida; order Arecales; family Arecaceae; genus Elaeis; species Elaeis guineensis. Next base: position 12,315,355 of record NC_026004.2, on the reverse strand, counting down.
TACATTGATTAGGTGTCGTTTAGTTGTTTAGGAGTTCTAAAGCAGTAAAGTAGGTAAACAAAAAAATATTATCTATAGATCCCTAGAATAATCTGGACTTTTTAAGTCTCTGAACTTCTCAAGTGAAATAAAACCTCTTTGAACTACTTAAAGAATTATTTTCGCCATCCACATATTTATATTCATGTTATACAGATTTATGTTCAGATTACACAGATTGATATTCAAAATTACACGTTACATAGTTCTTTGATTATCTAATTTTTATAGCTAGTTATGCAGATTTATGTTTATATTATACAGATTTATACCTTGGTTACACTATTGTTTTATCTGATTACATAGTTTTATTATTCGATTATATAATTAAATGACTGGGATCTAAAAATATCTCTTTAAGCAATTCAAGAAGATTTTATTCTATCTCAGAGGTCCAGATATTTAAAATAAATTCAGATCAATCTAGAAACTTGTAGATAATATTTTTCTAAACAAAATATGTAAGTACTGTAGAAAGTGCAGTGGTGCTCACAGTGGAGTCAAGAATTCCAGATCCTCCGGATGCGTAGTTTACTCCTACTCGATTGTTGGAGTTCTTTGGGAGGGAAAGATATGGCGGCGGACTCAACCAGAAGCCCATCTGACGGGCTGCGCACATCATCAGAGATCAGTAGCCAAAAATGGACAAGTGGGAGGAATAATAGCGTAAAAATTTATGATCCATATGTTTCTTTATTGTTATTATTTTCAATCAATATTTCTATATATATAACTCAAGCCAAGCTTGAGTAGTCTAAATATAAAATGTTAGCAAATAATGGTTATAATTTAGTAAAAGATTTATTATATTATGATAAGATAAATGATTAATATTAAGCTAGCTCTCCTAATGTCCAATGCTAAAGATTTGCAATTAATGCAACAACATTACCTTATTTTTGAGTAAGTATAGCAAGAATGTATATAAAAATATACATGATACACAGAATTATGTGTGTGCATATGTATAAAGCTATTTTGACTGAAGTCACCAGAGAAGATCCTCATTATAATAAAATAACTGGAAAATGCTCTGCCCTTCAAAATAAATTGAAAATGCAGATCAAACACTATAAAAAAATAAATTTTTGATGATAGAATTATTTATGATAAAAATATATTCATCGTAAATAAAGATATTTATGACAAAAAATAATTTTCATCGTAAATAAGAAATTATTTGTGATGAAAAAAAAATTTATATCGTAAATAGTTAAGTATTTACGACGTAACTGAGATTTACTCACAAATAATATATCATTTGTGATGCAAAATTTACGTCGTCAATAATCGATAAAAAATAAATTTTTTTAAAAATAAATAAATCTCATTTTATTGGTTATGAAAAATTTTCATCATAAATAATAATTATTTGCGATGCAAATCGAATTTGAGTCATAAATATGTAATTATTTAAGATGCAAAATTTGCATCACAAATAATTGACAAAAAATCAAAATTTTTATAAATAAATAAATCTTTGATTATTTGCGATGGAAACTTTTGTCACAAATAATTGATGAAAAATTAAAATTTTTATAAATAAATAAATCTCAGATTATTTATGATGGAAAATATTCACCACAAATAATAATTATTTGCGATGTAAAATAAATTTGCATCATAAATATTTAATTCTTTGTGTTGCAAATAATCAATAAAAAATTAAAATTTTTATAAATAAATAAATCTCAAATTATTTATAATGAAAAATATCCATCACAAATAATATATTATTTATGATGTAAATAATAGTTACGTCACAAATAACTCTTAATTTGTGATGCAAAATCAATTTACATCGCAAATAATCAATGAACTTAATAATTTCCATCAAAAAATAATTTTTTTCTCTAAAATTTTTCTCTCTAAAAAAATTAACAAAAAAATTAAAAAAATTACTTATAGAAAAATAATTCAAGTATTTTATGATCGATTTTTTGATCATAAATTTTTATATATTTTACAATCAAAAAATCGATCGTAAATATATTTTATAATCAAATATAATTTTTTTTATTTTTCTCTGAACATGATATAATTTTAAAATTTAAAATCGATCTCTATCATTCATTATCTAAATAATTATCATTAGAGTGTCACCACAAAAGACTGTCTTGATCCGATAGTCCTAGTTATGTCGATCAATAAAATTCAATTTCGATGGTCATGAATGACCACATGATGATCTAATCGATAGAAACCACCGATAGATCCGCAAACTTACAATAATGATCTCGATGATATTTGTAGAGCACTATCAAAATTTTATTTCAATCGAATATCATTATCATAATCAATTTAGTACGGAATGATTTAAACTATTAAATAAAAAATAAGTGATCAAAAGATCAAATAGTGTCCGATTATAAGATGATTTTTAGAATGATATTTGCTACTATTTTAATCATCTGTACGATGGTGATTGTAAAATTCAAACCTCGTGTATATAAAATTTTGATAGGTCCGTCGAAGAACGTCACCCCGGAGCATTGCAGTGCGAGCACGAGGGATGGTGTCTCCGTATCGATATTCTGTCCGGCTACACCACACCCATTAGAGGATGGTGCGAGCCATAGTAGACTAAGCTAGGTATCATATGCCGCAACTATGCCCCTGTGACGCTCTTCAATGAGCATCAGGTTACACAGGCTCAGAGAGAGATCTTCTATAGCTACTTATAGATAAAATAATATTTAGTGAAATATTTAAGTAGCACTATATTCTTACAATATTTATTATTGATAGGCTATATTTGATATTATTAATTTTGAGCTCGATTACATACGGCGAGCTATAGAAGATCATTTATGCTCACGTTTCAAAGATTATCGGCATCGCATTCATCACCACTAGTACGCTATAGTGCAGGACCATGGGGTGGAGGCAGTATGGTAGTAGCCATATGACAGCATCAATATCGAGGACTGGATTGTCATATACTGCAGGTATGAGGATCTGACATATCAGGTGAAGTATCCAATTTTTTTTAGAGTTTAATAGTTGAATTATTTATTCTTAAATTTAATTATTTACTTACTAGTTTGGTTGTTAACTATACAGTACCGATGTGTCTGAAATACTATGAATCGGACGAGATAGACTATTGCGCACTATGGGGTTCGAGGCCGTTCACTCATCATATCGAGTAGATGATAAGTAATTTATATTTAGCATATTTTACTCTTTAACTATTTAAATTTTTTTAATAATTATTCTCAAATTAAAGAGAGATATAGAGAGCGACAAATTTTCTAGTAGGATAGAGATCTACCAACGGACCTACCAACAATGGTCAGGAGAGTGGATGCCGGGGAGCCAGGAGATTTATGTATGTTTTTCCAACTAATTTTTTCGTAGGCATTTTGATTTCAATACAAGCTTAGAATATCTTTAACTTTAATTTTTAGAATCGTATGATAGAGATTAGATCCCAACCTATCCTTGAGGGCTCGACCGCACCCACAAATGATGAGACTATGATCAGGTACTTGGTATGAGATTCTGTTATGTTAGAGAGCTAGGATATTGGATCAGAGCTCCCCCATCCTCCCACTCATCCAGGACTGACATCCATGCTGTCTGCGATGTTCGATTGGAGGAGCTACAGAAGTAGGCTACTAAAGATCGACAGCGAGCTACTGAGGATCAATAGCTAATAAGGCAGATGATGAAATGGATGGTGCAGATGAAGCAAATGATGAGCGATGAGGCAACAGCAAATCGGTCCATTATCCTCCACCAATTTTTCTTCTCCAGATGCCAATGCTTGACAGCCAATGATTTGTTTCTGTATTTTTATATTTTTATTTTAGACCTCTTATAATTATTAAATTTATATTTTTATAATTATATTTTAATATAATAAAATTATCAAATTTAATTATTTATAGATTTATTGTCTATATTTTTTATTTTTATTTTATAGATTATAAATATTAAATATTAAAAATATAAATTAAAAAATATATATTTATAATTTATTTAAAAAATATTATATTATAATTAGCGATGAATTTATTTGCGATGGATTATTTCCATTACAACTAATTTATATTTTTAAAATTCAAAAATATTTTTTAAAATTATTTGCGACCGAATTATTTCATTGCAAATAATTTTTTTCATAAAATTATTTACAATGAATTACTTTCATCGCAAATAATTTATTTTTTTAAATTTAAATTTTTTTAAAAAATTATTTATGATGGTATTTTTTTATCGTAAATAATTTTTTGGAATAAATTTTTTTATGATAAATTTTTTTATTATAAATTATTTATTTTATTAATTTTAAAAATATTTAATTGATTTATTAAATTATTAATGATGAAAATTTTTATCATAAAAATATAATTATTAGTGACGATAAATAAAATTTTGTTACGGATGAATGGCAAAGGGTAACTTTTTCGTTTAGAAAGGAAGATGGGCACAATGATGCACGTGAGATGACGATAAGTGATGCACCCATATCACGTGCTTGTCCCCGTCAAAGGAGCAAGTCGTGCATCTCCCCTTCAAAGGAGCAAGTTATCTCCCGCCGTTCACCCCGAACGGCAGAGGGTCCCGATCCTTAAAAATGCATGTCCATCGTACGTGTTTACTAACCGGTGTTACCTTGTAAAGAAGATCCTTTTTATAACAAAATAACTGGTGAAATGCTCTGCCCCTCAAAACAAATTGAAAATGCATGTCCATCGTACGTGTTTACTGTTTAAACACTTCCTCCCTTGCTAAGGATGGACAAATCAAGTCGGACGGAAACATTAGTGCATTTAAAGCTAGAGCTCTCACGTACCCAAGAAATCGATGCCGTTGTAGCCATTGGTAAATCTCCCGGTGGGCCTCGAGTGCGGGAAGTCGATGCCGTAAGGAAGAAAGTTGGCCTTGAATACATGCGGCAGGTAGTTGTTGTTTCCAACGTCCGCCGTAGATTCACCAAACACATAGATCGCCGGAACCTTTGGCTGAGCATTCCCACTCACAAACAGAGAAAAGAAAAGAGCAAGGAGAAGAACAGGAACTAACGCCATGGCTGCTGCTTCTAATTAAGCCCTGAAGCTATTATTCCTCCTCTAGGTGCTATATACCGGGGGAGCGGTGTAATTGGGAAGCCTTGAGAAAGTCAATGCCGCCAGCTTCGACGGAAAGCTCA